>NC_034198.2:19307823-19557823 GCF_002021735.2 Oncorhynchus kisutch | reverse complement strand
ACAGAGCTTGAGAGGATCTCCAGAGAAGAATAGGAGAAACTCCCCAAATACAGGTGTGCCAAGCTTGTAGAGTCATACAGACAAAGACTCAAGGCTTTAATCGATGCCAAAGGTGAGTCAAAAAGTACTGAGTAAAGGGTCTGAATACATATGTAAATGTTATATTTTATAAATTAGTAACAAAATGTGTCAAAAGTCAAGAGGTCTGAATACTTTCCGATTGCACTCTATATGACCATTTCCAGGACTGCAGTTATCATGCCTTCCTTTGGGAGTACAAACTTGCTGGTTCATGGGGTTCATTCCCTGCTAGAGCTTTATTTTGTAAATGTAAATGAAGCTCAAACATCTGCTTTTCCACTCCACCTGTCTTTACCCCTGTCTTTCTCTGTCCCTCTCCCCCCAGGTACAACATGGATGCAGGAGATTGTTCCCCTGGTACAGAGTGGAGGGGACCTGACCCCGGTGCTGACTGTCCCAAATTGGGACAGAGTTCCTTGGCTAGAAGAGACAAGGGCCTGTGTCCTCAATGTGGAGCAGAGGGCATCACCACGCCTGTTTTCTACCCACTACCACTACAACATGATGCCCGCCTCCTTCTTCACTGTCAAGCCTAAGGTAGTGCACTGTAGATACGTGTAGATCAGCTCCTGTAGTGAAGCTGGTTTGGTGAACTATGCTGCTTTAGCTTTAGGCTTTAACACAATGGGCTAACACGATCATAGGTCACATTGATGACCTGGGTTTAATACCCAGTTGATCACATTTCTCATCATGTCAAGAGAATGTAGTCTGTCACTACATTGAATGTTACAATTCTAAGGCTGATAGCGCACATTGTGCACTATTAGAATAATACACAATGGCCTTGGGTAATGAATGGTTGATCAGAGAGATTCCTCATCTCCAGGTCATCTATGTGATGAGAAACCCTAAAGATGTGTTCACATCCTCCTATCACTACTACGGCATGGCCTCCTTCCTGGTCCAACCTGGCACTCAGGACCAATTCCTGCAGAAGTTCCTCAATGGAAAAGGTTTAGTATTCTTTCTTGTTTTCCAACTATTACAGACATTTTGATATCAGTTTCATGCTTTTAGAATCAGAAAAGGCTTAGTGATCTGTGCTTTTTTGATTGACAGATTTATTTAGGTCCCGGTGACCTACTCTACTGTATAAAGCAGACTTGGCTCTAGAATCTATGGGCTCAAATATCCAATATGAAAGAACAGGAGCAATTTATCAAAAGAGCAATGTTCAAGGCCAGCATATTTATTACCCTGGAATTATCATTAACAATTTATGTACTGTTTAGTCTCCTTCCTTTGAATAATTGACGCTACCTCTGTTATTCACAATTCATTCACTTATCCTCTGACCTATCAAGTATTGATAGAGCATTTGTAGTTATCTTTTATTGTAATAGCTTTGATGATACCTTTGTGGTCCCCCCCCCCACCCCCCCAGTGATGTTTGGTTCGTGGTTTGACCACGTGATAGGCTGGTTGAATGCTAAGGACCAGGACCGCACCATGTACATCTCCTACGAAGAGATGATATTTGTGAGTATCGTATGCTCAGTCAATACCCTAACAAAAGGACTTACACTTGAACGCGATGATTGCATATGATAACATCTCTTCCTTTATACAGAGTTAGAGATGAGTGTGTTTGATGTTAGGGATGTACAGTCGTGGCCAAAGGTTTTGAGAATGACACAAATATTAATTTTCACAAAGTCTGCTGCCTCAGTGTCTTTAGATATTTTTTGTCAGATGTTACTATGGAATACTGAAGTATAATTACAAGCATTTCATAAGTGTCAAAGGCTTTTATTGACAATTACATGAATTTGATGCAAAGAGTCAATATTTGCAGTGTTGACCCTTCTTTTTCAAGACCTCTGCAATCTGCCCTGGCATGCTGTCAATTAACTTCTGGGCCACTGATGACAGCCCACTCTTGCATATTCAATGCTTGGAGTTTGTCAGAATTTGTGGGTTTTTGTTTGTCCACCTGCCTCTTGAGGATTGACCACAAGTTCTCAATGGGATTAAGGGCTGGGGAGTTTCCTGGCCATGGACCCAAAATATCGATGTTTTGTTCCCAGAGCCACTTAGTTATCCCTTTTGCCTTATGGCAAGGTGCTCCATCATGTTTGAAAAGGCATTGTTCGTCACCAAACTGTTCCTGGATGGTTGGGAGAAGTTGCTCTCGGAGGATGTGTTGGTACCATTCTTTATTCATGGCTGTGTCCTTAGACACAATTGTGAGTGAGCCCACTCCCTTGGCTGAGAAGCAACCCCACACATGAATGGTCTCAGGATGCTTTACTGTTGACACGACAGGACTAATGGTAGCGCTCACCTTGTCTTCTCCAGAAAATATTTTTTCCAGATGCCCCAAACAATTGGAAAGGGGATTCATCAGAGAAAATGACTTTACCCCAGTCCTCAGCAGTCCAATCCTTGTACCTTTTGCAGAATATCAGTCTGTCCCTGATGTTTTTCCTGGAGAGAAGTTGCTTCTTTGCTGCCCTTCTTGACACCAGGCCATCCTCCAAAAGTCTTTGCCTCACTGTTCATGCAGATGCACTCACACCTGCCTGCTGCCATTCCTGAGCAAGCTCTGTACTGGTGGTGCCCCGATCCCGCAGCTGAATCAAGTTTAGGAGACGGTACAGGCGCTTGCTGGACTTTCTTGGGCGCCCTGAAGCCTTCTTCACAACAATTGAACCGCTCTCCTTGAAGTTCTTGATGATCCGATAAATGGTTGATTTAGGTGCAGTCTTACTGGCAGCAATATCCTTGCCTGTGAAGCTCTTTTTGTGCAAAGCAATGATGACGGCACGTGTTTCCTTGCAGGTAACCAAGGAAGAACAATGATTCCAAGCACCACCCTCCTTTTGAAGCATCCAGTCTGTTATTCAAACTCAATCACCATGACAGAGTGATCTCCAGCCTTGCCCTCGTCAACACTCACACCTGTGTTAACGAAAGAATCACTGACATGATGTCAGCTGGTCCTTTTGTGGCAGGGCTGAAATGCAGTGGAAATGTTTTGGGGGGATTCAGATCATTTGCATGGCAAAGAGGGACTTTGCAATTAATTGCAATTAATCTGATCACTCTTCATAACATTCTGGAGTATATGCAAATTGCCAACATACAAAGTGAGGCAGCAGACATTGTGAAAATTGATATTTGTGTAATTCTCAAAACCTTTGGCCACGACTGTGTAGACCACCATGTTTTTAACACCACAATTTGTTTAAAAAATGTTTTATCTACTGTGGTTACTCCCAACACAACTTAGTCAGATTCAGTCAAGAACACACATGGATATATTTCATTGTAGTCCTTCAAAGTTATTGATATAAAATCATGTGACCCCCCCAGGATCTGAGGGATTCTGTGTCAAAGATCTCGAAATTCATGGGGAAGTCTCTGGACTCTGAGGTAATAGAGAAGATAGCAGACCATTGTGTGTTCAAGAATATGAAACAGAACAAGATGTCCAACTACTCCCTGGTCCCCAATGAGTTTATGGACCGTAATAAATCAGAGTTCCTTAGGAAAGGTACCCACATATCTTTATAAATGACAATATCTTTGAACAGAGTATTTGGAAATGATAGGCCGTCTCTAACAGTCCAATGTGACTATGTTTCTGCAGGAATCGCTGGAGATTGGAAGAACCAATTGACTGTGTCCCAGGCAGAATACTTTGATGCAGTATACAAAAACCAAATGAAGGACATCAAATACAAATTTGTGTGGGATTGAACTGACCATATTTTTTTCCTCCAGTCATTATCATAAATCACATAATCCCAATATAACCGTTGCTATAAAACAAATTATTCAATACATAAAATGCATATGATAGAACTGCTGTTGATTTGACATGTTGTATCATTAAACATATTAGGCCTATGTCTCAGTCACTGAATGTGTGTCTATATTGTCAATATTATATTATCAATCAGGTATTCTGTTGTAATATTCATATATTGTCATACATGAGTCAAAAACCAATTATAAATCATTGGGCAAAACGTTCATTGATACTAGAGTAGATTAAATTTGATTTGATATCTCCTTCCCAGTAGGTGGCGACACAACATTTCAATACAGTCCCCGTGTATTACCATCGATAAATAATGTAATCTAGCCACGTAAACATTGTAGCCAAGGATCCAGAGGCAATTTAAAACCAAGTGCAGCAGCTTGCCTTTCTGAGTTTTGTCAGTAACATCTACGGATAATTGCAGATTATTTACGGTGTGAAATTATTTATTTATAAATGCAAGATGGTCCAGAAGTGTCTTAACCAGGCAGCCAGGTAGGTGGCTATCGTTAGCAGGAATGTATTCATTTAACCAATTCTGTAGCAAAACGTTTCTTAAACGGAAGCAAATAGAACGAACCGGGGAGTGACCTACCTGATATTGTGCAATGGAAACTGTCGTTTTATTGCGAAACGTTTGGCAACTGGCGCAATGAATACACCCCTGGTACTCACTGGATGCGGGACGTTAGCCAACGAACATTAGTTAGCTAGCTAGGTAGTTAGTGTTAAACGCCATTATGTACAATTAATAAGCTAGATAATGTGGCTTTGGAGGCTAACGAAGCTAAATAATTTGAAAAGCGAGAGTAGATAACTGGCTAGCTATCTAATATTGTTCAAAGACAATGTACTAGTTAGAGCCAGGTATCAACGTCACGTGGGCACTTGTAGCTAGCTACCTACTTTTTAAAATGTTTTATCTGACTTCAAGCCCGTTTTGACTTGTTTGCAGCATCATCACGTTTTCCTTTGTCGTGTTCTGCAGCAACATCAAGCTAGCTAAACAAAATTCCATTGTTGCAATAACATCTTTTTAGTTGTATGTTTTATATCATGTGCCATTCCCCAGGACCAATGATGAGTCATTGCTCCAATAACTTTTTTACCTGACAGGCCTTGACAGCACACAGGAACATCAGACCCAGGTATTGCATGAAGTGCACAGCTACTGCTTTGAAAATCACACCACTAACCCCACAGTGTGCCTGTTTGTATTACATGAAGCTAGCTACATGTGTTTACTTGATGCCAGTCAAATAGACTAAACGTTTCCTCTTGAAAGCAGACTGATATCATGGAGGAAACCAAGGGAGAGCTGGTGAATCTGTGTATGGACTATCCTGAGGGTCTCTCCATATTCAAGATTCACAACCTTTACCTGAAGGCCTACAACAAGCCTCTGGATCTGGGATGCTCAAACAGGCAAGGAGAACTTCTAATATAAGACAGTGAAGGGCAACTGGTCCGAGAGGTGTACTGTACACACCAATAGTCAACTTCTCATGGGTTAAATCAGTGTTACGAGTTGAGCTGGTATGAAAGCCTGTGCACCAGGGATCATCAACTAGATTCAGCAGCAGGACAATTTTTTTATTGAGTGGATGGTCAGGGGGCCAGCACGTAATTACAAATAATTTGTAGACTAAGTTGACCGCAGGAAGCCCAACAGATAATATTTTCCTAAAACATAATAATTTCAAACCTTGCTCACGTTTTTTATGCAATCACATACAGTTGAAGTCGGAAGTTTACATACACTTAGGTTGGAGTCATTAATTAAAATGTGTTTTTCAACCACTCCACAAATTTCTTGTTAACAAACTATAATTTTGGCAAGTTTGTTAAAACATCTACTTTGTGCATGACACAAGTCATTTTTCCAACAATTGTTTACAGACAGATTATTTCACTTAGAATTCACTGTATCACCATTCCAGTGGGTCAGAAGTTTACATACACTAAGTTGACTGTGCCTTTAAACAGCTTGGAAAATAATGTCATGGCTTTAGAAGCTTCTGATAGGCTAATTTACATCATTTGAGTCAATTGGAGGTCTACCTGTGGATGTATTTCAAGGCCTACCGTCAAACTCAGTGCTTCTTTGCTTGACATCATGGGAAAATCAAAAGAAATCAGCCAAGACCTCAGAAAAACAATTGTAGACTTCCACAAGTCTGGTTCATCCTTGGGAGCAATTTCCAAACGCCTGAAGGTACCACGTTCATCTGTACAAACAATAGTACGCAAGTATAAACACCATGGGACCATGCAGCCGTCATACCGCTTAGGAGGGAGACTCGTTCTGTCTCCTAGATATGAACGTACTTTACTGCGAAAAGTGCAAATCAATCCCAGAACAACAGCAAAGGACCTTGGGAAGATGCTGGAGGAAACGGGTACAAAATTATCTATATCCACAGTAAAACGAGTCCTATATCGATGTAACCTGAAAGGCCTCTCAGCAAGGAAGAAGCCACTTCTCCAAAACCACCATAAAAAAGCCAGACTACGGTTTTGCAGCACATGAGGACAAAGATCATACTTTTTGGAGAAATGTCCTCTGGTCTGATGAAACAAAAATACAACTGTTTGGCCATAATGAACATTGTTGTGTTTGGAGGAAAAAGGGGGAAGCTTGCAAGCCGAAGAACACCATCCCAACCGTGAAGCACATGGGGGGGCAGCATCATGTTGTGGGGGTGCTTTGCTGCAGGAGGGACTGGTGCACTTCACAAAACAGATGGCATCATGAGGAGGAAAATTATGTGGATATATTGAAGCAACATTTCAAGACATCAGTCAGGAAGTTAAAGCTTGGCCGCAAATGGGTATTCCAAATGGACAATGACCCCAAGCATACTTCCAAAGTTGTGGCAAAATGCCTTAAGGACAACAAAGTCAAGGTATTGGAGTGGCCATCCCAAGCCCTGACCTCAATCCTATAGAAAATTTGTAGGCAGAACTGAAAAAGCGTGTGAGAGCATGGAGGCCTACAAACCTGACTCAGTTACACGAGCTCTGTCAAGAGGAATGGGCCAAAATTCACCCAAGCTTTTGTAAGGCTTCCCAAAACGTTTGACCAAAGTTAAACAATTTTAAAGGCAATGCTAGAAAATACTAATTGAGTGTATGTAAACTTCTGACCCACTGGGAATGTGATGAAATAAATAAAAGCTGAAAGAAATAAAGCTGAAATAAATCATTCTTTCTACTATTATTCTGACATTTCACATTCTTAAAATAACGTGGGGATCCTAATTGACCTAAGACAGGGAATTTGTCTAGGATTAAATATAATTTAAATGTATTACTTGAGTTTAAATGTATTTAGCTAAGTGTATGTATTAAATGTATTTGGCTAAGGTGTATGTAAACTTCTGACTTCAACTCTATCTCTATTATGTTTGGGAATACTTTGCAACATATTTCCAAAATTAAAATATCTTGGAGCTGATTTGCTAGTGTTTTTACTGTCTTTTATGTCCTCCCCTTCAGAAAAATCACCCGCGGGCCAAATTTGACCTGCAGGCTGCAAGTTGGGGAACCTCCAAGTCCTAGTACAGGGTTTCCCAAACTCGGGAACCCAAGGGGTGCACATTTTGTTTTTTGCCCTAGCACTACACAGCTGATTTAAAATAATCAACTAATCATCCAGCTTTGATCATTTGAATCCGCTGTGTAGTGTTAGGGCAGGAAACAAAATGTGCACCCCTTGGGCTCCAGAGGCCCGAGATTGGAAAAGCTGGCCTAGTGCCCAGCTATCCTAGCAGTTGACATTGCAGATGACAGTGTACTGATGTATAGTGTACAGATAATTAATGATTGCTCATTAACACTTTTTTTCTATCTGTATTTGTTGTCTCTTTATATGTTCTTGTCTATGTTTTGATTCCTTTTTTGTATATAGAGCTGCAACCAAAATTTCCCCACAGGGAAAATAAAATCATTATCTTATCCCTACTCTACATTGTTACTATGGTAAATGTTCTCTCACACAGTAGGTATCGGTGAAGTACAAACTTTCTAATCCTATCTTATTTTATTTTAGGTTGTTGGCACTAGAGACACTGCTGAAGACCATACCTGACCAGCTCCGCTTCTCCTCTACTGGAGGACTGACTGTATGGCCTATCACGTCTCGTCTACAGACATCCACCTCATCATCTTCCTCATCATTAGCATCATCGTCAGCAGCAGCTATAGAACGTCCCACTGCACCTGGAAGCTCAGCACAGGATATCAGCAAAGGTCAGAAGTTGAGGAACCCACTGATCTGTATATGAGTGGATAAGTGAAAACAAGGATTTCGCCGTCTTACTTACACCAATCCAACCCTCAGATTTGTAGGCAGACGTTGTATTTTCAAAACAAGGAGACCTTTGATCTTGCCTAACGTGTTGATTTGTCTTCCTCTCCAGCTGTGTGCCTGAACAGGCTCAGAAGAGAGGTGCTGCTCATGCTCGGCGCCTTCCCTGGTGGTGTGGAGGTGCCTAAGCTGTGTGCCTGCTACAAGCAGATGTACGGCAGGCAGCTGACCCTCAGAGAATATGGGCTGGCAGGCCTCCAAGAGCTGTTTGCTGCCCTGGGGGACCAGGTGTGTGTGGAGAGACAGGACAAGATGAACTTGGTTCGGCTGAGCAGTCCTGGCGACCAGATGGAATACACACAGCCACAGCAGGGGCATGTACGGGAGAGGAGGAGGAGAGAGGAAGAAGAGAAGGATGTAGGAGCTCTGCTCAGGAAGACAGGTGAGGCTTTCTGTTGTTATATTTAGTGTTGAATTGACTATAGGGCTGGGCGAATGTCTGCCTGTTTCGCAAAAATCCTTTAATTAAAAAAAAATTATGAACGTTTATGTCTGCTTTTTCTCATGTTGTCGTTTTGGTCTCGTCTTCTTCGCTCCTTCTGTCCTGTGTGCACATTCCCATTTACAAGTGCATACAGTACCAGTCAAAAGTTTGGACAGACCTATTCATTTCAGGATTTTTCTTTATTTTTTACTATTCTCTACATTATAGAATAATAGTGAAGACCTCAAACTATGAAATAACACACATGGAATCATGTAGTAACCAAAAATGTGTTTATATTTATTTAATATTTCAGAATCTTCTAAGTAGCCACCCTTTGCCTTGATGACAGCTTTGCACACTTTTGGCATTCTCTCAACCAGCTTAATGAGGTAGTCACCTGGAATGCATTTCAATTAACAGGTTAACAGGTTTTTGGTAAGTTCATTTGTGGAATTTCTTTCATTTTTAATGCGTTTGAGCCATTCAGTTGTGTTGTGACATGGTAGGGGTGGTATACAGAAGATAGCCCTATTTGGTAAAAGACAAAGTCCATATTATGGCAAAAACAGCTCAAATAAGCAAAGAGAAATGACAGTCCATCATTACTTTAAGACATGAAGATCAGTCAATCAGGAAAATGCCAAGAACATTTTTTTAAGTGCATTCGTAAAAACAATCAAGCTCTATGATGGAACTGGCTCTCATGAGGACCGCCACAGGAAAGGAAGACCCCTGAGTTACCTCTGCTGTAGAGGATAAGTTCATTAGGGTTACCAGCTTCAGAAATTGCAGCCCAAATAAATGCTTCAGAGTTCAAGTAACAGACACATCTCAACATGAACTGTTCAGAGGAGAGTGTGTGAATCAGACATTCATGGTCGAATTGCTGCAGAGAAACCACTACTAAAGGACATCAATAAGAAAAATACACTTGCTTGGGTCAAGAAACACGAGCAATGGACATTAAGCTGGTGGAAATCTGTCCTTTGGTATGATGAGTCCAAATAGAAATTTCTGGTTCCAACTGTGTCTTTGTGAGACGCTGAGTAGGTGAACGGATGATCTCCGCATGTGTGTTTCCCACTGTGAAGCATGGAGGAGGAGGTGTTGGGGTGCTTTGCTGGTGACACTGTCTGTGATTTATTTAGAATTCAAGGTACACTTAACCAGCATGGCTACCACAGCATTGTGCAGCGATACACCATCCCATCTGGTTTGGGGTTTGTGGTACTATCATTTGTTTTTCAACAGGACAATGACCCAAAACACACCCCCAGCTGTGTAAGGGCAATTTAACCAAGAAGGAGAGTGATGGAGTGCTGCATCAGATGACCTGGGCTCCACAATCACCCAACCTCAACCCGATTGAGATGGTTTGGGATGAGTTGAACCGCAGAGTAAAGGAACAGCAGCCAACAAGTGCTCAGCATATGTGGAAACTCCTTCAAGACTGTTGGAAAAGCATTCCAGGTGACTACCTCATGAAGCTGGTTGAGAGATTCCAAAGCTGTCATCAAGGCAAAGGGTGGCTACTTTAAAGAATATAAAATATATTTGGATTTAACAGATTTGTGGTTACTTCGTGATTCCATATGTGTCATTTAATAGTTTTGATGTCTTCACTATTATTCTACAATGTAGAAAATAGTACAAATAAAAATGCATCAGCTTCTCATTGCGCACAGAGCAGACACCAAAAAGGGAGTATCAATGAACATTGATTCTAGAAGATGAATTCTCAGTTTGTCATTGCGGTACTAGGTCCCAGTAGCAGCATTTTAGCCAAATACTGTTATACTATCTGTGTAGTCTGTTTTGTAAATGTACAATAAGCATAAGACACAATTCTATAAGGAATTGGCAACTTTGTTCTCTCTCATTCCTAGAAATAAGGTAGGCTACCTGATTTCAACATCTGAACATTGTGGACAGGCTAGCATGCTGTTCAAACAGTTGGAGATGGACAGAAGTGTTAAGTTCCATGTTTTAAGTATCCCTATATTTGTTATTACGGTTCTATCACTCTGTTATTAGTGCTCCTGCGCAGGAGTCTCGTTGTTGATGAACCTGAGTGGAATGGTAACCGTGTATTGCTCTAATACGGTTGAGTAAGTGTTGTTAAACTGGAACCTTGTTGTGTCATTATGAGTTAACAAGAAGAGTGTGTTCATAACAATTCAACTGATCTACCTTGTTAGCTAACAAAGAGATCAAAGTTGGCTAGATTTGAAACAGCCTAAAGATTAGCTGGCTACTCAATAGCATGTGGGCTTGTGCTTGAGAGATTTATAAGACTTGTGTTTAATTTTCTATAATGCCTGCTACAATAAGTTAGTCATTATTAGTGAATGTGCATTATTAGTGAATGTGCATTATGCATGGTTCTGGTTAAATGTGTAACAAAAAGGGCATTCCATAGGCAAACTTGAAAGCCAGATCAGTGATTATGGCAAAAAAACTATTTTGGGCTTATACTGTATTTAGCCTAAGTATAATTTCACAAGCCCTGAATTTGTTAGATTATTGATGACTGTTTGAAATGCAGTGTATTTGACATTTAATTGTACAACCAAGCTTCTTTAGAGAACATTTAAAACACATACATATATATATATCTCGTGAATCCCCCATAGATGGCCATAATGCTCTTGAGCAATGTTCCCTCTATGCTGTGCACCCTGCTCCCCCTGGACTGCCTCACAGAAAGAATATCAGCCCATGCAGGAAAGTATGAGGTTGAACTTAACTCAAAATTCTAGAGTTTTCCCCCTTAGTAAACACTCAACGTTTCCCTCTACTGTAGGAATTGTGATCGAATCAATGCAATATTAGCCACTTTCAATGCAAGATACTGAAACAAAACAAACTATGCAAGACTTAGTTTTACATACTAACTGTGCAAGCGATTTTTTTATTGTAGTCAGAAGGCACAGGAGTAGGATCCTGTTGCATTGACCGGCACGACTCAGGCCCGTACTCTGCACAGACTGGTGCGCCATATCCAATCGGAGCTGCATTAGGCCTATATGCAAATAGACCATTGCCATAATGGATCTGTGCCATTCACTTTCAACTGGACTGTGTTTTCAGCATGAGCGGTCGTGAGTAGATGCGTTTGTGTTGAGATCAAAGCGAGAGCTGCATGTAGCCATGTGTGCACATTTGTTCTTATCCGTTGCTAGATAGTGAGTTATTAGCCCAGTTATAGATACGTTGTAATCAGCAATGGGTGAGGGATTGCTTCTTACAAGAGCACAAAACGTTTACATTTCTATCTTTGAAAAGCGAGTCGGTAAAATGCAAAAAAAAAAAAATGCCTTAAAGGGGCAGTGTTGTATTTTTTGGCAGGCTTGAATACGCTAAGTAACCAATAGGCTGAGGGTAGCATCATTTGTCTGATTCTCTGTATGGGAATAATAATACATTTTATATTCCTCCCTACACTTTCTACATAGCTAAGTTCCTGCCGATTGTCAACACAGGTTGTCACGCTCTGCGGTCGCACCCAAGCGGCTCATAATTGGACCTTTATTTAACTAGGCAAGTCGGTTAAGAACAAATTCTTATTTACAATGATGGCCCGGACTGCGCTGGACCAATTGTGGCCGGATGTGATGCAGCCTGGATTTGAACCAGGTGTCTTAGACCACTGGCCACTCGGGAGCCCAATTAAACAGTATAGTATGTAATGAATATACATTTCCTCCACTTATTTTCCCTTTTGAGACTATTCTCAACCTAATAGGAAATCACTTTACAAGCATTTTCATCAAACGAGCATTAACATGAGGGGAATTGAGGGAACATGGAAGACTTTCTTACACTTAGTACAACTGTAAATGACCTCCGTTGTCATTGAGTTTAAAACCTTCACATAGTGCACTTAATTCTCAGAAGGGGGAAAGGAACATATGAATTTAAACATCAGTACATACTTTATCACCACACACAAGGTGATCGCTTGTTGAGACTGTCGATATTGCTACAGGGTCACCATGACGGTAGGCCCTTCACACTCTACCTTGGGAGCACCATTTACAAAACCACCACTGTGAGCATGGCCTATGGACATGCTGCACCATTAACTCAGAATGTTTTACCTTGGTGTTATGGATAGTCAAGTTACCCTTACCCCGGGTTATGAATGTACAGCGATGGTCCCCTATCATTTGGCACACACTTATTCAAACATTCTGTCTCAAAAACATGCCCTGTATGTACTTCGTCTCCGGCTACAAATACATTTGCGCTTAAATCATTCTATCTAACCCGTAACACGTTAGTCACTACTGCTAGTCCACTTATAAACGTACTGAAACATCAGAAAGCCATATGCATTGATGCACTGAGAATTTCAATAAGCATTTTTCTACGGCTGGCCATGCTTTCCACCTGGCTACTCCTACCCCGGTCAACAGCACTGCACCGCCAACAGCAACTCGCCCAAGCCTTCCCCATTTCTCCTTCTCCCAAATCCATTCAGCTGATGTTCTGAAAGAGCTGCAAAATCTGGACCCCTACAAATCAGCCGGGCTAGACAATCTGGACCCTTTCTTTCTAAAATTATCTACCAAAATTGTTGCCACCCCTATTACTAGCCTGTTCAACCTCTTTCGTGTCGTCTGAGATTCCCAAAGATTGGAAAGCAGCTGTGGTCATCCCCCTCTTCAAAGGGGGGGACACTCTTGACCCAAACTGCTACAGACCTATATCTATCCTACCATGCCTTTCTAAGGTCTTCGAAAGCCAAGTCAACAAACAGATTACCGACCATTTCGAATCTCACCATACCTTCTCTGCTATGCAATCTGGTTTCAGAGCTGGTCATGGGTGCACCTCAGCCACGCTCAAGGTCCTAAACGATATCTTAACCGACATCGATAAGAAACATTAATGTGCAGCCGTATTCATTGATCTGGCCAAGGCTTTCGACTCTGTCAATCACCACATCCTCATCGGCAGACTCGACAGCCTTGGTTTCTCAAATGATTGCCTCGCCTGGTTCTCTACTTCTCTGATAGAGTTCAGTGTGTCAAATCGGAGGGTCTGCTGTCCGGACCTCTGGCAGTCTCTATGGGGGTGCCACAGGGTTCAGTTCTTGGACCAACTCTCTTCTCTGTATACATCAATGAGGTCGCTCTTGCTGCTGGTGAGTCTCTGATCCACCTCTACGCAGACGACACCATTCTGTATACTTCCGGCCCTTCTTTGGACACTGTTAACAACCCTCCAGGCAAGCTTCAATGCCATACAACTCTCCTTCCGTGGCCTCCAATTGCTATTAAATACAAGTAAAACTAAATGCATGCTCTTCAACCGATCGCTACCTGCACCTACCCGCCTGTCCAACATCACTACGCTGGACGGCTCTGACTTAGAATACGTGGACAACTACAAATACTTAGGTGTCTGGTTAGACTGTAAACTCTCCTTCCAGACCCATATCAA
Organism: Oncorhynchus kisutch; assembly: GCF_002021735.2. Classification (NCBI taxonomy): domain Eukaryota; kingdom Metazoa; phylum Chordata; class Actinopteri; order Salmoniformes; family Salmonidae; genus Oncorhynchus; species Oncorhynchus kisutch. Next base: position 19,543,729 of record NC_034198.2, on the reverse strand, counting down.
ACATCTCCAATCCAAAGTTAAATCTAAAATTGGCTTCCTATTTCACAACAAAGCATCCTTCACTCATGCTGCCAAACATACCCTTGTAAAACTGACCATCCTACCAATCCTCGACTTTGGCGATGTCATTTACAAAATAGCCTCCAATACCCTACTCAACAAATTGGATGCAGTCTATCACAGTGCAATCCGTTTTGTCACCAAAGCCCCATATACTACCCACCATTGCGACCTGTATGCTCTCGTTGGCTGGCCCTCGCTTCATACTCGTTGCCAAACCCACTGGCTCCATGTCATCTACAAGACCCTGCTAGGTAAAGTCCCCCCTTATCTCAGCTCGCTGATCACCATAGCATCTCCCACCCGTAGCACATGCTCCAGCAGGTATATCTCTCTAGTCACCCCCAAAACCAATTCTTTCTTTGGCCGCCTCTCCTTCCAGTTCTCTGCTGCCAATGACTGGAACGAACTACAAAAATCTCTGAAACTGGAAACACTTATCTCCCTCACTAGCTTTAAGCACCAACTGTCAGAGCAGCTCACAGATTACTGCACCTGTACATAGCCCACCTATAATTTAGCCCAAACAACTACCTCTTTCCCAACTGTATTTAATTAATTAATTAATTTTGCTCCTTTGCACCCCATTATTAAATGTCAGGAATTGTGAAAAACTGAGTTTAAATGTATTTGGCTAAGGTGTATGTAAACTTCCGACTTCAACTGTATATATATATATATATATATATAGTCCCCTGTTTGCAAATGTAGATCCTAACTGTTTTGGTGTGTGTTAAGTTGAGGGTCTTGAATTTGCAATGTGCAAAGTAGAAATAAAATTCTACTTTGCACATTCTTCCATTGTAAAACTACCATTCCAGTGTTTTACTGCTATATTGTATTTACTTTGCCACCATGGCCTTTTTTGCCTTTACCTCCCTTCTCACCTCATTTGCTCACATTGTATATAGACTTGTTTATACTGTATTATTGACTGTATGTTTGTTGTACTCCATGTGTAACTCTGTGTCGTTGTATCTGTCGAACTGCTTTGCTTTATCTTGGCCAGGTCGCAATTGTAAATGAGAACTTGTTCTCAACTTGCCTACCTGGTTAAATAAAGGTAAAATAAATAAATAAACTTTAATATTTGAATTCTGATAACATGCTAAAACAAAACCTCTACCATCAATGTTTTACAACCAAATTTAGAATTACAGTCTTCAGTGCTCCACATTGTCTATCACGCAAATTCAAGACCCTCAACTTAGCACACACCAAAACAGTTAGGATCTACATTTGCAAACAGGGGACTATATATATATACACAGTTGAAGTCGGAAGTTTACATACACCTTAGCCAAATACATTTAAACTCAGTTTTTCACAATTCCTGACATTTAATCCTAGTTAAAATTCCCTGTCTTAGGTCAGTTAAGATCACCACTTTATTTTAAGAATGTGAAATGTCAGAATAATAGTTGAGAGTGATTTATTTCAGCTTTTACTTCTTTCATCTCATTCCCAGTCGGTCAGAAGTTTGCATACACTCAATTAGTATTTGGTAGCATTGCCTTTAAATTGTTTAACTTGGGTGAAATGTTACGGGTAGCCTTCCACAAGCTTCCCACAATAAGTTGGGTGAATTTTGGCCCATTCCTCCCGACAGAGCTGGTGTAACTGAGTCAGGTTTGTAGGCCTTCTTGCTCTCACACACTTTTTCAGTTCTGCCCACAAATTCTCTATAGGATTGAGGTCAGGGCTTTGTGATGGCTACTCCAATACCTTGACTTTGTTATCCTTAAGCAATTTTGCCACAACTTTGGAAGTATGCTTGGGGTCATTGCTATTTGGAAGACCCATTTGCGACCAAGCTTTAACTTCCTGACTGATGTCTTGAGATGATGCTACAGCAAAGCACCTCCACCTCCACAACATGATGCTCCCTGTGCTTCACGGTTGGAATGATGTTCTTCGGCTTGCAAGCCCCCCCTTTTTCCTCCAAACATAACAATGGTCATTATGGCCAAACAGTTCTATTTTTGTTTCATCAGACCAGAGGACATTTCTCCAAAAAGTATGATCTTTGTCCCCATGTGCAGTTGCAAACCGTAGTCTGTCTTTTTTATGGCTGTTTTGGAGCAGTGGCTTCAACTTAGTGTATGTAAACTTCTGACCCACTGGAATTGTGATACAGTGAATTCCAAGTGAAATAGTCTGTCTGTAAACAATTGTTGGAAAAATGACTTACCGACTTGCCCAAACTATAGTTTGTGAACAAGACATTTGTGGAGTGGTTGAAAAACAAGTTTTAATGACTCCATCGTAAGTGTATGTAAACTTCAGACCTCAACTGTTTGGTTTGTACTACTTATTACCAATATTAACCTTTCTCATTACAGCCCCCGTTTATCCCTGTCTTAAACTGTCACGAGTGGCATGTTAATGACAACAGATCTGTATCTCAATGTATTCTTAGTCTAAATTTCTATAAATTCCGCAGTGTGCAGACCTCCACAATCAACCTGATCCCCACAAATGAACAATTACGGGCACTAGGGCTGGGCGATATGGCGAGATATATCGTTTGACGATAGAACAACGTCTTGTTTCATATTTTGCTCTATCGTTTATTTACTTGTTTTGCAAATCACACTCTTTACGGCAATGTTTTTTTGTCAATTGGACGTGCTTTGTGCGGAAAGAAATTTGCAACACAAACAAACATGGAGGAGAGTAAATGTGACACAGAGCTCGGAGACACAGAGCTCGTACCTAAAAGAGGGGCTACTTCGGTAGCATAGACGTGGTTTGGGTATGAAAAGTCTGACATGGACCAGAAAACCGTCCTCTGCAAAATATGCCGCAGACCGGTCCCAACAACAGGCTCAAACACCACTAACCTCTTTTACCACCTACGCAAGAATCATGTGAAACAGTATGGAGAGAGTCTATGGATGAGACCCAAAAAAGTACCGTCGAGTGCTCAAAACAAACCCCCGGCTCGGACGTTGCAAGAGGCTTTTGCCCGCGGCACACCATATGGCAAAGATGGAGGGCAATAACAGCTGCCATTACAACTTACATCTGCAAAGACATGGCTCCAATTTACACGGTCGAGAAACAGGGGTTTCGTGAGTTGGTGCTAACACTTGACCCAAGGTACCAATTGCTAATTGTTATGTGACATGTATAAATGCCAAAATAACATGCAAAACAGGCAAGCCCTCTCCCCCATGTTATTTTGTTACATGCTTAACTGAAAATTTGTACAAAGGTTCTAAATAAAAGGAGAAATAATCAATATGAGTACCTTTTTCATTTGTTGAATATATTTAAAAATGTAATAACAGGTCTTTACATGTGGTAATTTTATATTAATGTGCTATATCGTGATATGTATCATTATTGGGATATGAAATTACCTACATCGGGAATAGAGATTATGGCCATATCGCCCAGCCCTGAGGCATTGTTGACCCCCCCCCCCCATTCCCTCTCGGCACTGTCTTCATGTTCTTCTTCAGATAGTATTTCAGTTCGTCCTTCCAATGGCACATGTTCAAAGTGGATGGCCCTTGATAATGTCCCTCATCGCCATTGTCCATTATGTCTTGTCCATTTTCCTACCGGTACACCAGCAACATGAGAGAAGTTTGGTCAGAATCTCTCCATGCGCACTCCACGTGGACTCATGTCGCACTCCTTAGAGAAAAGGCATGAGAGAAAAGGCAGTTGAGAGTTTCAACTGGATGCTGTGTAAAGGCTGCTGGCTCGGACTCAGGTCTCACGGTAGAAGGGGTGCAGGACCAAACTTAACGCCTTTGTCGCCGTGCTTCAGCCGGTTAGGGGGGATTGACATTCACACTGTTGGTCAAATGATCCCTTCCATGGATCTAGACACCATCTGTGGTCACCTTTGCCATAACCTTCGAGAGAGGATAGACCAGAACAACAGTTTAGTGCATTTCTGATTCAGGAAATCCAGACAAATGATTTACTGTCAAATTAGAATGAAGTAAAACCACAAATTCAAATTCCTATCTCCATCCATGGCTAATTTAAGAAAGGGACAATTTTAAGTTACATTTTTTCTAACAATGACGTATGCTCCTAATGGGATTTGATAGGAGTGACGCCAAATCCAAGCTGGCTTCCCTTTGCACTTTTTTTTGTTTGTTGGTGCACCAGCTGCTACTGGAGGAGGCTGAATGATAGAACAGCTATTTCCATGTTATGGGATGCATTTTCTCCATTGTTTTTGATGGTAGGCTACATTATCATCATCCACAGTAGCCTACTTGACCACTGTCTGAAACTGTAACTTAAAGCGGGTACAGCCTCAGTGTGTACAGGAAACGCATGCTGGAAGTTGCACAGAATTTTCACAATGTTCAAGTTTGCTCTCAGCAGACCTGCAATTTGCTCAGTGCTGTTGAATCTTTTTAACCGTATGAACCCTACACATTTATAGTGGGAGCTGCTTTATAGTGGGAGCTGCTTGGTTTCTGCAAGCATGGTCACATGACTTCCCTGGTAACAGCTCAGATGTGGTCAGCTGTAGCAGACCAGGAAACCGAAACTCAAGGCCTTGGATCAATCCCTCCCCCCCCCTCCTCCCACTCTCTCTCTCTTCACTCACATCATCCCTCACTCCTGTATTTCTGTTCTGTTTTCCTCTTATTGCTTAGTCACCATCATCTCTAATCCCAATCCAACATCTAGCCAATATACATAATTAATGTTATTACTACACAGATAAGATACTGGTGCAACGTGTTTTACTGTATTGTCTCCTGTTGCTACATCTGCCTAGGGACTGAATATTAATCGGTTTGATAGCAAATCTGGTGCAACACTCAAGTTATGTATGCCAACATGGTCCCTGACAATTTAAAAAGACACTGAAAAAGAGGCAAAACAAGGTATTGAAAATAACATTTGGAACTAGTCCAGATGATTTTACCACCCACAGAGGGTTGCTACACTACAGTCTGGTGGCTGGTTTCTGTCTCCTTCCAGGAATAGGAGCGTCAGACACTAATGACTCTGTTCTCAGCTGATCACTGTTTACTTTCTGTTTCCTTTCTCCTGTGAGCTGCTATGATTGGTGGATTGTCAGATGGGGGAGAGGGAGGTTTAAAGGATGAGAGAAAGGTGCAGGGAACCATTTTGATTCAAGCACAACAAAGTTCAGACTGAAGTATATTATATCTACCTATCGACAATCAAAACAACCATTTGGTAAGGTGACATTTTTCTTTATAGGTTTGACTTGTCAATGAGGATAGCTGTTGTTAAAGGGATACTTCCCCAGAGTCAGATGAACTTTTGTCTGTGTGTCCAGTATGAAGGGAGTTAGAGGTAGTTTTGTGATCCAATGCTAACTTGTACGGTTTAATTTAATATTCTGTGATCTGAGTATTTTAACAAAAATATCAGAGACAAAAATGTTTAGCTTTAAGGTTACCATGGTAACCGGGCCACTCAGTCATCTCATATGCCTGTGAGAATGTCACAAGTATAGGCTAGCAGTGGGAGCAAACTCAAACATTGAAATGCAACCTAGCTTTTGAACAAAACCATTTTAATAGCCAAGAAACACGAGGACAAAGTCTCACTTTAGTAGACTTTCGAGTAAATTAGACCAACTTTTATGCCTCTGCCCATTGTTTCTAAAAACAAATCTTTCAGGACTAGTAGTGCTGACCTCGCCAGACAGGCAGTGTTGCTGTGCGAGGTGGGATAGCTATAATGTTAGGATTCAGATTTCTTTGTGCATTTGCAAATATGAAACAAAACGGCAGAAATACTTTGAAAATAGATACTGCAGCATTTATTTAGTTATAGATCACAACTTGCACTTGTGCCCATACTTAACTATTTTTATTAAATGCTTACACTATAGAGCCCGGCGTGTGACCACACGCCAACCTGACAGGTGAATTAGACATTCTAACCCGCCAATGCCAAATCTACCCATGTTTGGCAGGTGGCGGGTGTTAATTTTAGGCCCTGTATATACATAGACTTCTAGTTATTACGAAAACGCTAGCTAGCAACTTCCTTTAAACTGCTCACTGAGACAAACAAATGGTATGAGTTCATCTGACATTGTGATAGTAGATAAAGTGCCAAAATGCTGATGTTTCCCTACCTTTCTATGCTTATCACGTTTGTAAATGTTTTACAAGTTAAATGTTTTGGATGATTATTAATAACTAGGAGTAAGTTTAAAGCTGGACTGCATTTTGTCTAGCTAGTTGACGTACCTATTGAATGGGATATTCTGGGTTCTTGTTTGGACCTTTAAACTCAGGTACTGTGTGTGTAGATAACAGTTTAAAAATGTCTGAGTCATGAGATTGCTTCACTCTTACCCATGGTCTTATGTTATTACCTGCTATTACACTGCAAACTCCACCCAGACTGACTCATACAAGCATTATCTCAAATGTTCCTTGTGTTTGCATCAAATGACCTAACTTCCTTTATCCTATGTGTGTGTGTACATGTTTATGTGCGTGTGTTTGTTTGTGTGTGTGTGTGTGTGTGTGTGTGTGCGCATTAGTGATGTCAGAGACTGAGAAGGCCCAGAGGAACATCCTGTCCCTGGTGGAGCAGCACCCAGAGGGGATCCCCCTGAAGAAGCTGACGGTGGCCTACAGCCAGAAGTACCACTGCAACCTCACCCTGTCATCCCTGGGCTTCAGCTCCACATCTAGCCTTGTGGCCTCTCTGGAAGGGGAGCTCTATGTGGACAAGGACCTGGTCTTCCACAGGAGCCATAGAGGAGTCGCCGCAGCTCCAGCACAGGCAGGGGGAGACCAGGTTGACATATCCCGCAGGCCTCGGTCTGGTAAGGATCCACCATCGAGGACCCTCTCCCCCAGAGCTGTACCACTGAAAACCCATCCTCAGTCTACTACCCCGATCAGCTTTGGTTCTGGGTCTGATCCCCTACAACTGGCCCCAGGCTCTCGCTATGGGCCTCCCCCAAGCTCTGGATCCTCCCTTGGGGCTACCTGTCCTTCTATTCCCCCCTCTGCTGTCCCCCGCTCCTCCCCTCTCCTTTCTTTCTCCAGCACAGTGAAAGAGAATGAAGAGGTGACTCGGGAAGAGCTACTAGACAGAGTTAAAGAAGTATGTTTTTAAAAAAATCTGTTTTATTATAGAATCTTTCTAGGCCGTTGCTGGAAAGGGAATATTCTTATTAGAATTGCCTGGTATAAATAAGGGTAAAAATATACTGTTCTTAAATCTGTCTTTTAGTTCCTATGAATGTTGCTTTTTGTATTGTAAAGTGGTTGGTGTATTGTTTTGAGTGCATGTTTAAATAAAGCTTGATTGGCTGTGCTGTAGGTGATAAAGGTGTACCCCCCTGCCGCCACAACTATCGCCCAACTACAGAACGGCTACTTGCTGCGCTTTGGGAAGCAACTTCCTCTCCAGCAGTACAGGTCTCTGTATGACAACCATGAGAAACAACCTGCAGCAGCCTGCGCACTTGTAGTCCCGGGAAAGACAGGAGCAGAGAAACCAGCAGGTAGAGAGACCATCATAACTCATAATGTTAAGAAGTTGTAACTGAACAGCTGCCATGCTGACTGGTTTAACATTAACTGTATGTGTTGAAATTACCTGTTAACTCTGATTTGACCCATGAACTCTCACTCACTCACTCACTCACCCACTCTCACACACACACAGCCACTGCAAAGAAGACAGAGCGTGAGGGACAATCTGCTCCTTCCACACCCCTGAACAACGGATACGTGCAGGACCAGGTGCGCTTTAAAACAAGGTCCCCCCTACTACAAACAATATCACCAGTTCCATCCTCGTCCCCGTTACTCTCCCAGCCCCCCGTCACTCCCCAAATCCCCCAGCCTGGTACCTCCGCATCGGACTCCGACTTCCCAGCACTGAAAGCGGAGCTGAGGCTGACCAAAGCCCAAGAGCGGAGGCAGCTAGCTGTGGGACAGAGGGAAGGAAACTCCCCTGTCTTCAGAGAGGCCTACAATGCCCAGCTCAGGGAAGTGCATGGGGCTAACGTGCGAGCTGTGGAGGCGCAGGCTGAAGAGGAGGAGGAAGATGATGGGATGAGGAGGAAGAGGAAGAAGGCTCTAGATCCTGAGGCGGTGAATAGTCTGGTGGAGGACGTCATACGAGACATCGCAGCCGAGGGAGAACTTGTCACCAGAGAGAAGGTGACAATCTTTCCAAGCTCCCCTTATTTACCTGTAATTATAACACCCACAAATCAGTACAACTTATTTTCAAGTGGCACCATCTGGTGGACACTTTGGGATCTTCTGCTGTCACTCCAGCCTCTTTCTCTGCTTCTCAACCTAGGTCCCAGAGGGCCATTTTCCAGCTTGACTTTTGTTGTGTTCCTGGGATGGTTTTAACCTCTTCCTCCCTGTTCTGTCCTGTGCCCAGGTGATCTCCAGGGTGTGCATGCTGATGCAGGTCCGCACTCTGGAGGCAGGCAGGATAGACCTCCGCTGGCAGATACCAGCTCTGAAGGACCTGCAACGCAACCTTCGAGAGATCAACATGTTCATAGAGGTCAGGATACTCATACACACTCATACAGTTGTGGCAAAATGTTTTGAGAATGACACAAATATTAATTTTCACAAAGTTTGCTGCTTCAGTGTCTTAGATATTTTTGTCAGATGTTACTATGGAAGTATAATTACAAGCATTTCATAAGTGTCAAAGGCTTTTATTGACAATTACATGAAGTTGATGCAAAGAGTCAATCTTGTTGACCCTTCTTTTTCAAAACCTCTGCAATCCGCACTGGCATGCTGTCAATTAACTTCTGGGCCACATCCTGACTGATGGCAGCCCATTCTTACATAATCAATGCTTGGAGTTTGTCAGAATTTGTGGGTTTTTGTTTGTCCACTCGCCTCTTGAGGATTGACCACAAGTTCTCAATAGGATTAAGGTCTGGGGAGTTTCCTGGCCATGGACCTAAAATATTGATGTTTTGTTCCTCGAAACACTTAGTTATCACTTTTGCCTTATGGCAAGGTGCTTCATCATGCTGGAAAAGGCATTGTTCATCATCAAACTGTTTGTGGATGGTTGAGAGAAGTTGCTCTCGGAGGATGTGTTGGTACCATTCTTTGTTCATGGCTGTGTTCTTAGGCACAATTGTGAGTGAGCCCACTCCCTTGGCTGAGAAGCAACCCCACACATGAATGGTCTCAGGATGCTTTACTTTTGACATGACACAGGACTGATGGTATTGCTCACCTTGTCTTCTCCGGACAAGCTTTTTTCCGGATGCCCCAAACAATCGGAAAGGGGATTCATCAGAGAAAATGACTTTACCCCAGTCCTCAGCAGTCCAATCCCTGTACCTTTTGCAGAATATCAGTCTGTCCTTGATGTTTTTCCTGGAGAGAAGTGGCTTCTTTGCTGCCCTTCCTGACACCAGGCCATCCTCCAAAAGTCTTCATGCAGATGCACTCACACCTGCCTGCTGCCATTCCTGAGAAAGCTCTGTACTGGTGGTGCCCCGATCCCGGACTTTCTCGGGCGCCCTGAAGCCTTCTTCACAACAATTGAACCGCTCTCCTTGAAGTTCTTGATGTTCCAATAAATGGTTGATTTAGGTGCAATCTTACTGGCAGCAATATCCTTGCCTGTGAAGCCCTTTTCGTGGAGAAGCAATGATGACTGCACATTTTTCCTTGCAGGTAGCCATGGTTGACAGAGGAAGAACAATGATTCCATGCCCCACCATCCTTTTGATGCTTCCAGTCTGTTATTTGAACTCAATCAGCATGACAGAGTGATCTCCAGCCTTGTCCTCATCAACACTCACATCTGTGTTAACAAGAGAATCACTGACATGATGTCAGCTGGTCCTTTTGTGGCAGGGCTGAAATGCAGTAGAAATGTTTTTTGGGGAGTCAGATCATTTGCATGGCAAAGAGGGACTTTGCAATTCATCTGATCACTCTTCATAACATTCTGGAGTATATGCAAATTGCCATTATACAAACTGAGGCAGCAGACTTAGAAAATTAATATTTGTGTCATTCTCAAAACCTTTGGCCACAACTGTACACGCACATATATATGCCAGAAGCACCTGCAACGCACTGTCAAATCAACATGTTCTGTTTGCACACATACGCACGTCCATTAATACAGTTTTTAAACTGAATAATCTGATCATTAACTGGCGTGTATCCATATCTCTCTCAGTCTGCAGAGGCTGTGACTGCGATGTGTACCCTGTATGAGTTGGGTCAGAACCTGGCTGGTCTGAAGAACAAGAAGCGTTTTGAGGAGCTGAACCTGGGGCCGCTGTGTAAACTGCCTCTCATCCATCGCATGTTCAAGATAGACAGCAACACCAAGGACGAGGACATTCACCAGATAGAGACTGTGGACATACTGAGGGTGAGAGAGACATTGAACACATAGATACTGTGTATATATATATATATATATCGATATATATATTGAAATATCGTTTTCCGGTCTCCTCCTTCCAGAGTCTGCGTGTGTTCAGGAGGAAACAGAATAAGCCCAAGGTGGACCTGGCTGAGTTTATGAAGCACCTGTCTGACCAGTATAGCTGTGACTCTCCCTACGAACTGGGCATTCGTATACACAGCGTGGGCCTGCCCATAGCTGTAAGTTTTGAGCTTCGCGGAGGTATCAGTTCCAAGTATTGGAATATGGTCAGAGGTTATGAATCTGTATGAATCTCTTATTTGAAGTAATGTACATAACATCATTATTATTGTTATTATTATATCTCATTCATGTCTCCCCCCTCTCCTCCCTCAGACCTTACAGAAGGCGGTGAGCTCAGAGTATGTGTGTATGGAGCGTGCCCGGGAGGCCATCCAGAGGGAGTTGGAGGAGGAGGTGGGGGAGAGGATGAGGAAGATGAAGAAGGTCGTGATGGAGGGAGCACAGGGTCCCGTCCTCTTCTCCTCTGTCGGTAGTGCCGAGCTGAGGAAGAAATACGTTACCATGACTGCAGCCGATGCCGTGCTCGAGGTCTTCACCAACGCATCCGGGGTCTTCAACCCCAAGATGACCAAGGTGATTGGTTGCTTAATTAAATGATTAACATAAGGCAGCAATACAAAACTGGATGGTTGGTTGGATGGTCTTTGGTTGGGTCATTGGTTTAATCGGGTGGGTTAGAGCCGGGCGGGAAGCAAAGCCTGCAAACCCTGTAGATGACCATGGCTCTGGGGTTCACTATTTTAACCACTCACTTTTAATTAACGTTTGCTGTGGCTGCCTTGCTTGTATGATGTTTCGTGCAGAATGCAGCCTTGGTGCACCATGGCTTGGTCTCCCTGTTGTGATCCTGTACACAGTAGGAGTAGGTAAACCCTGTGATGCAGGGTTTTGTGCCATCATTTGCATGAATGCCTCAGAAGCGGTGTGGTCAAATTCGGTCCAGTTTCTTTTGCCACTCAATTCTTGTGATGTTGGAGGAGTTTTGTGCATACAGTCTCTGAAATGCCTCATAGGCTTTGTGTTCAGCTTTGGTCCAGTGTCTTTTACTGTCATCCACTGGTCTTTTCATTGCTTGAGCAACAGAGAATTTTTCACATTTCTCTTAAACTTGCATTTTGGCAGCTGATGCAGCCAGCTCAGCTTCCTTTTCAAAGAATTCCCTTTTTTGGCTTTAGTTGGGTTTCTTCCATGTTTATTTTCCAAAAATGCAGCTTTAGCTTTCAAAGCAGCGTGCTTAGCCCTCGCTTTCATTCTAGCACTGGATGCACTTGTTCTGGATGCACGTGACATTTTTTTTGATACAGCAGATACTGTCGTGTGGATCAATGGCCTGTCGCGATTCTGAGTCATTTTTAGACTTGGATGCACTTTCTGATCCAACAGAGATAATGTAATCTGGACCAATGACACTTTGTAGGTGGGAATCACCTTTCACTTGATCTAGAAATTCCTTGAAAAGCAATAGTTTTGGTTCATACCAATCGGCATGATCAGACTCTCCTCTTCAGGCAACATTTTCATAATTTTCGCCACCATCCATCAATGCTTGAATTAGCATTCTTTTTCTTAATTAACGTTCTGAGCTTCGAGCGCCAATCAACTTGGACAACTTAAATATCAACAGTGAATTTCCAATAATGCCTAATGAACCCATTCAAAGTTGAAGAGCTTGTGACATTTGTTTCCAAAACAGACGTCAAACATTTCCAAACCAACAATCACAAAAGACCGGCTTAGCTTACACATTATACCGGTATTGTACTCACTGTCCTAAAAAAAATTATATTGTCTCATCGCTGCAACTCACCAACGGGCCCGGGAGAGGCAAAGGTCGAGTCGTGGATCCTCTGAAACATGACCCACCAAAACGCGCTTCTTAACACCCGCCTGCTTAACCCAGAAGCCAGCTGCACCAAGGAAACACCGTTCAACTGATGACCAAAGTCAGCCTACAGGCGCCCTGCCCAACACATGGAGTCGCTAGAATGCAATGAGCCAAGTAAAGCCCCCCCGGCCAAACCCTCCTCTAACCCGGATGACACTGGGCAAAATTGTGCACCACCCTATGGGACTCCCAGTCACGGCCGGTAATGACATCCTGGGATCGAACCCCAGGCTGTAGTGACGCCGCAACACTGCTTTGCAGTGCCTTAGACCACTGTGCCACTTGGGAGGCAACTCATGGTCTTTTTCGTTGGCAGTGCTGCTTCGATCCAAGTGGCTTGATAAATCTGTATAAAGTGTAGAACTCCATTAAAACCTCTCTGGGATAGGGGGCAGTATTTTCACATCCGGAAGAAAAGCATGCCCAAAGTAAACTGCCTTCTACTCAGGCCCAGAAGCTAGGATATGCATATTAGTAGATTTGGAAAGAAAACACACAAAAGTTTCTAAAACTGTTTGAATAATGTCTGTGAGTATAACAGAACTGATTTAGCAGGCGCAACTCCGAGCACAATCCATCCAGGGATTTTTTTTTTTGATCAATCTGTTTTCTATTAGATTTCTATGGCAAGCCCGTTTTAATAGAAATATGCAGTTCCTATGGCTTCCACTAGATGTCAACAGTCTTTAGAAATTGGTTGATGTTTTTCCTTTTGAGTAATGAAGAAGTAGCCCTTTCCTTTCGGAGTGTAGAGCCAAGTGGACTCTTCTGTTTTGGGTGATCGACCTGAAGCTCGCTCCACATTGATTTTATCTGCTACTGAACACAGTTTATCCCGTCTTAAATTTGATTATTTACGTTTTCAAATACCTAAAGTTGGATTAGGAAAGTTGTTTGAAATGTTTGGATCAAGATTACAGGTAATTTATTAAATAATTTGTAGTCATGTTGGACGAGTTGGAACCGGTGTTTTTCTGAATCAAACGCGCCAAATAAATTGACATTTTGGGGGTTTAACAATGGAATTAATCAAACATATTGGGACATATTGGAGTGCCAACAGAGGAAGATCTTCAAAAGTAAGACATGAATTATATCGTTATTTCTGAGTTTTGTGTCGCGCCTGGCAGGTTGAAATATGATTGTCATGTGTTTGTTTGATGGGGTGCTGTCCTCAGATAATATCATGGTTTGCTTTTGCCGTAAAACCTTTTTGAAATCTGACACGGTGGCTGGATTAACAAGAAGTTAAGCTTTATTTTGGTGTATTGCACTTGTGATTGTATGAAAGTTAAATATTTCTAATAATTTAATTTGAATTTGGCGCTCGGCCATTTCACCAGATGTTGTCAAATCGATCCCGCTAACGGGATTTGATCCATAAGAAGTTTTAAATGGCAATTGCGTATGTCACTAATGCCTTTTCACTAACTTCTGTAGGAGCTTCCTCAGTCGGCTTGTGGTTTTTCTTATTTTGCTGACACTTGGTAGGTCATGTGCTTTCGACAGTTCTTGCTCATACAGTGCATTCAGAAAGTATTCAGACCCCTTGACTTTTTCCACATTTTGTTACGTTACAGCCTTATTCTAAAATGGATTAAATAAAACATTTTGCTCATCAATCTACTTACAATACTCCATAATGACAAAGTGAAAACAGGTAAATGTATTTAAAAAAAATAAAAAATAAACAGATACCATAGTTACATAAGTATTCAGACCCTTTGCTATGAGACTCGAAATTGAGCTGAGGTGCATCCTGTTTCCATTGATCATCCTTGAAATGTTTCTACAACTTGATTGGAGTCCACTTGTGATAAATTCAAATGATTGGAATGTCACACGCCTGTTTATGCCCCACAGTTGACAGTGCATGTCAGAGCAAAAACCAAGCCATGTGGTCGAAGGAGTTGTCCATAGAGCTCCAAGACAGGATTGTGTCAAGGCACAGATCTGTGGAAGTGTACCAAAACATTTCTGCAGTATTGAAGTTCCCCAAGAACACAGTGGCCTCCATTCTTAAATGGGAGACGTTTGGAACCACCAAGACTCTTCCTAAAGCTGGCCGCCCGGCCAAACTGAGCAATTGGGGGAGAAGAACCTTTGTCAGGGAGGTGACCAACAACCCGATGGTCACTCTGACAGCGCTTCAGAGTTTCTCTGTGGAGATGGGTGAACCTTCCAGAAGGACAACCATTCTGCAGCACTCCACCAATTGGGCCTTTATGGTAGAGTGGCCAGACGGAAGCCACTCCTCAGTAAAAGGCACATGACAGCCCACTTGGAGTTTGCCAAAAGACACTTAAAGACTCTCAGACCATGAGAAACAAGATTCTCTGGTCTGATGAAACCAAGATTGAACTCTCTGGCCTGAATGACAAGCGTCATGTGTGGAGGAAACAGCTAGTCAGGATCGAGGGAAAGATGAACAGAGAAAAGTACAGCGAGATCCTTGATGGTGACGGTTCACCTTCCAACAGAACCACGACCCTAAGCGCACATACAAGACAACGCAGGAGTAGCTTCGGTAGTAGTTTTTGAATGTCTTTGAGTGGCCCAGCCAGAGCCTGGACTTGAACCCGATCGAACATCTCTGGAGAGACCTGAAAATATCTGTGCAGCAACGTTCCCCATCCAACCTGACAGAGGTTGAGAGGATATGCAGAGAAGAATGGGAGAAACTCCCCAAATACAGGTGTGCCAAGCGTGTAGACTCAAGGCTGTAATCGCTGCCA
Organism: Oncorhynchus kisutch; assembly: GCF_002021735.2. NCBI lineage: Eukaryota > Metazoa > Chordata > Actinopteri > Salmoniformes > Salmonidae > Oncorhynchus > Oncorhynchus kisutch. Next base: position 19,528,600 of record NC_034198.2, on the reverse strand, counting down.
AAGTTGCTTCAGCAAAGTACTGAGTAAAGGGTCTAAATACTTATGTAAATGTGATATTTGCAAACATATAAAAAACTAACAAAAAAAAAACAGTTTAAATGTAGCGGCTTTCGATTAGCCGTGGCAAAACCAGTTGCACAATTTAAGACGCACATCCAAAGTCCCATAGAAAGTCAAGAATCCAATGGTTTGATGAATAAAACTTTAAAAGTGTATTTGTAGAATTCAAAATGATAAGTACAAGGTAAACAAAGAATCCAATATTCCATTTAAACTAAAAAGATCAAGGTAAGACATGTCTCAAATCTTGCAACTGGTTTTAAGTTAATCTAAATGGCGCAATATGACCTAATAAACAAATATTTGCATAACCAAAGAAATATAGGAACTGGCTCCAACAGTTACAAATGTTTAGATTTCTAAAGGTCAAACTCTGACCCTAGAATCCCTCCTCCCTCTGACCTAAGTCTTCCAGAAACCTCATTAACCTTCTCTCTGTTACCCCTCAGAAGGCTGCTCTGATCCCTCTTTCTCTGCTAGGGGACTTTGTGTAAAACTTTGGGATTTAGCTGATCATGCCCTGGTTTTTATTTGAGACTGGGTGACAATTCCACTAAGCCCCTGCTTCAGGCCATGAGCAAGAGGGGGGGGGGAGTAAGAGAGAGGTGGATCACAGTCAAATGAGTGTGTGAGCAACTGTCTCTTCTCTGCTTATTAAGGAAATGTCACCGTAAGTAATACTTGCTAATTGGCTAATCCTTAACAAAGCCATAGGAAAAAGTTGTTAGTGAACAAAACGCTGGCTGGCTAGCCTGCTTCAGCTATAGCTGTTTCAGCCTGATGCTGGGTTGAATATGTTCCACTGTCTGAAGTTCTGACAGTGGAACCAGACACTTGTAGGCTGCGTTCCTCTGGCACTATCTAGGCCAGGGATGGACAACAGTCCTGTTTTATGTTTGTTGTCTTGTGGAAATTATTCATATGGATAAAAAGACAACAACTCTGGACTACACTTGAACGTCTAAATCCTGAAAGTAGGTATGAATTATAGTGGACCTATATATTTAGAAATAACTGCCCTTTTTTTTTCTGGCCCACATTTTATTTGACAAACAAATCTGCCCACACCGTCCTATTTAGGATGATGTCTTGTGTCTCAGAGGTTATGGTTTTCTCTAATGCCGTAATGTGACTGACGGAGTGTGCTGTCATTTCCTGTCCAGTCAGTGCAGGACTTCATGCTGCGTGTGTCTGCTGACCGTCTGGCCAGGGCCTTGTTCCAGCTGGCTATCTGTGGGGGGTCGCTGGCTGCCCCTCAGGACCTGGTGCCCAAAGAGAAGCCAGCCAAACACACTCAGGAGAGGAGAGCTGAGGAGAAAACACAGGCCACACCACCCAGCGAAGGTAGCTGCTAACATCACTCATTATCAGTGTCTCACTTCGTATCAATGATAAGATTAAGTGTAGGTTGGGAATCTGGATCTTGAAATTGTTAAAGAATCCTATCATATCATATGACCGTGAATGTACAACAATGACCTTTGTGTTTACATGTGTGTGTCTCAGCCGCAGTCAAGCAGGTCCTGAAGGAGAGCCTGTCCAATCACAGCTCTCCATTCACCCTGGCCCATGTGGCGTCTCTGGAGAGGAAGTTAGCCAAGCACTTCCAGGTCACAGAGTTCACGTCTCTGGAGCAGGGCTCCTTTCTGGAGTTCCTGGTCAAACATGCTCAGGTAACATAAACTACTTCTCTTCTAATCTTTGTCTGTTCAATCACTCTCCTGTTCTTCTCCTCTCCCGTCACCCCTCTTCCTTCAGTGGTCATGAGGAAAAAGATGCGAGGAGAGGAACCGTTCTAGACTGCAGTTGCGTGTCCCAAATAGCATCCTATTATCTATATAGTGCACTCCTTTTGCCTGTGCTCTGGTCAAAAGTATATAAGGTGTGATTTCAGACACAGCCTGATACTTCTCATTCTGTATTGATGAATCCATCCTCTCCTCTTGTCTGTGTGAAGGTCCTGCAGGAGACAGTAGGCAGCGCTGTGGTTGTGGGCAGCACTAGTGGTGGTGGTGGTCAGGACTGGCAGGGCCAGGGATGTGGCTTCAGACCCAACAGACAAGACGTGTTTGAGTTTATCAAACAGTGTGGCACGACATCAGCCAACGAACCAGATGGGGTGAGTGAGACGCGTGGTCACGCTCACACACACACACACACACACACACACACACACATATTGATTGCTATGATTTGAAAAAGTACATAAATAAAAACACTTCTAAATGTCTGTAGTGATCATGTTTATTGACCTCTCTATCTCTGTGGGTGTCTTTCTCCCAGCTGTCCCACGTCGAGTGGTGTCTGAGAGCCCACTACGGGGTGAGGGACAGTCGAGACCTGGGGCTGGGACCTCTTAGGACCTTGGTGGGACTGGTGCAGCGCCAGAGAGAGCTCAGTCTGGGAGGAGGGCTCAGCCATGTGCTCTACGAGGCAGCCCTGCTCCCCAGAGACACCAGGTAAGATGCAAATGGCACTCTATTCCCTATATAGTGCACTATCCCTGCACTATGTAGGGAATAGGGTACCATTTGGGACTATCTCCTACAGTACAGTACAGTGGAATGTTGGAGGCAGATTGGGTGTAAAGTCGGCCTTTAATTAGACTGATCAAATCAAATGTCAATCTTCTTTTCACTTATCTTAAACCCCTGTTCACTCTTTCTCTCACTCCTTCCATGCTCTATTACTCTACCCCTTCTCCCCCCCAGCAGTAGCAGTAGTGTAGGTGAGGCCCAGCAGACGGTGGGTATCCTAGGGGAGGTATCTCAGACCCAGGCCTTGTCCTGTCTCCTCTCCTGCCCTCTACTGGATGAGCTGGGTCAGTGGAGCCAGTGGGAGCTGGTCTTCAGGCCCCGCCACGGACCCCTTAAGGACTTCATTGATAGGAACGCTGGTAGGAACCATACATAGCCATTGCAAATTGACCCCCTAGCCCCTACAGTCTTAGACTGGGGTTGTAGTGTTACTGTTAGTAATGTATCTGTTGATGGCCAATAATGTTTGATCATGTTGGTGGGCTTATATATAGACATCTCATTTTTTTTTGTTCTAAATTGAACATCGGTACAAAATGTATCATAATAAATATACATGACATCTGTTGTGGGGCAGCGACCACAGACCTGTCAGCGTTGGAGGTGTCCCCAGGTGTTCTCCTGCGGGTCACCACCTCTACAGGGGACAAGCTCTTCTCCCAGGCAGCCATGACCCTTGACCCCGTGGGCACGGCAGGACACCTGGTCTCCATGGTGGTGGCTGATGGGACAGCCAATGCCCCCACAGCCCTCCTGGCCAATCACATGGAGAGCTCTCTTGCGGCGGCGGTAGCGAAGGAAGGTAAGAAGGCGATGGGAAACTTGATATCATGGTTATTTGCATCAATCCAGTGTTTATGAGTGCTACAGAAACATTTCTCACCTTAAAGGTATCTTCCTGGTGTGCGCTTGCATTAAATTAGAGGGTAACTACACCCAAAAATAAATGTTTCTTAGATTTTTCCCATACCTCCAGTGGTCTCCTGATGTGGTTTAAGCATTGTTGTGGACTTAGAACATCTACTTATGTTGTTTTTCTAAGAAAAAATTGTGAATTCCAGGGCTTGACATTCAAGTAAATTTGCCAGTGGCACACCGGACCAGTACCAGGTGAAACTACTGGCCGAATTAGGAAATTACTGGCTTCGGCCAAGAATTGTATTTGTCACGTGCTGATTACAACAGGTGTAGACCTTTCAGTGAAATGCTTACTTACAAGACCTTAACCAACAATGCAGTTTTAAGAAAATATAGTTAAGAAAAATATTTACTAAATAAACTAAAGTAAAAGATTTGAGCAACAATAAAATAACAATAAGGCTATATACAGGGGGTACCGAGTCAATGTGCGGGGGTACAGGTTAGTCGAGGTAATATGTACATGTAGGTAGGGGTAAAGTGACTCTATGGTACAGAGGTCCTGGTTGGCAGGAAGCTTGGTACGCACTACCCTCAGTAGCTCCTTGCGACCGAAGGCTGAGCAGTTGCCATACCAGGCGGTGGTGCAACCAGCATTGTTGGTTAAGGTCTTGTAATGCTCTCGATGGTGCAGCTGTAGAACTTCTTGAGGATCTGGGGACCCATGCCAAATCTATTCAGTCTCCTGAGGGGGAATAGGTGTTGTCGTGCCCACTTCACGACTTGGTTTGTTTGGACCATGATAGTTTGTTGGTGATGTGGATACCAAGGAACTTGAAGCTCTCAACCTGCTCCACTACAGCCGCATCGATGAGAATGGGGAAGTGCTCAGCCCTCCTTTTCCTGTAGTCCACGATCATCTCCTTAGTCTTGATCACGTTGAGGGAGAGGATGTTGTCCTGGCAGCACACGGCCAGGTCTCACCTCCTCCCTATAGGCTGTCTCATCGTTGTCGGTGATCAGGTAGCTACATGTAGGTAGGCCTAGGCCTACGTAAACCTTTTTTTGCTAATAAAGACGTTGCTGTGTAGGATGTCTGATATTTTAAAAAAAGACTGAAAAGCAGGTGGGGACTTTTATCCTGTGATTTTGGAATGCGCGTGCCTGTGTTCAACTCTGAATTGATGACGACTCTGGCGTGAGTATCTAGAACGTACTGAGGCGGGGCTCACTCGAGACAGAGAGGGAAGGCTTTGACATTCTTGACTCCGCTTGGAAACCGGATGCAGGTTGATAACAAGTTTGAGTGTCAAACGTAAAGGATTAAATACAAATATACGGCCATATGAAAGCTTGATTAACTGGCCCGGTGTGCTCAGCAGATGTTGCCGGGCCAGCGGCAGCCCTGAATGTCTAGCTCTAAAATGGAGAGCAAAAACCTGAAAACATTTAGGAAAAACGTAAACCTTGAAAAAGGAAACGGAGAAAACAGAATTTGGGAATAAATCGCAATCGGACAAAAGTTTTATTGTGCCCTAGGATCTCTGTAAAGTCTGTGTGAGGGTGGTGGGGTGGTTGTGAACAGAAGTCCAATAAGAATATTTTATATAAATAATTTATAAGATGTTTCTTCAGATCTGTCACGGGCTGAGGAAGACGGGTCGTGTTTCAGCTCTGTGGCTCTCTTCCTCCTGGACTGTCTGATCCGCATCCCCACCAGAACCTGCCGTGCCCTGCTGCAACAGGTCAGCGTCACAGGTTGTCTGAAATGGCACCCTATTCCTTTTGTACTGTATTACTTTTGACCAGGGCCCAAAAGGGAGCCCTACAGTTCATATTCAAAACCAGCCATGAGTGGAAAGAAATTCTGTAATCAATTTGGACCTGTATAAACTCTCGCCATCCCCCTCCTTTCAGGTGTTTCTGGAGCCCTTCTCTCGGGTGCTGGGTGGCCAGGCCAAGTCTAAAGCGGTGCTGCTGTCTACAGCCCGGTCCAACCTGCGCCACCTCAACTGTCTGCACCAGCTGGGCATTGTGCTTGGCATCACAGACTGGGTCAAGGACTACCACACCAAGCTCAGCCCACCACAGAACCAGGACCTAAACCAGAGCCAGAACCAGGCCCAAACACCACCAGCCGACCAGACCAAGGTCAGAACATGGGGAGATTGCCATAAGTGATGGGGTCAATTCAGTTCATATTTAAAATGTAAATTTATTTCATGAATTGAATATTGTCCATTGTTTTTTATCTGTTGCTGTTTTGTTTTTATACAGTGTAAAGCTCCACTTTTTTGCTTTGTAAAAAATCTTCGCCCTTTCTTATCCTATCTCCAGCCTGCTCCTGTGGATTCTGTGAGCAGAAGTCTCTCTCAGACTCTCAGTGAGGATGAGGAGTTCCCAGAGGACTACAGCTCTGACTCCTCCCACCCCACTCAGCCACAGCACGCAGGTGAGTTTTAGAAAATCCCTAACCAAAATTATTATTTACAATTTTTTTTTATTGCAGTGCAGTTATCACAAAACTACTCCAAACAGGCTCCGATCATCATCATCATAAAGGGAATTTTTTATTTACAAATACCTAATTCAACAATGTTGTAACGTTAGTAGGAAGAGATATGCATCTTTGGGGCGGCAGGGTAGCCTAGTGGTTAGAGAGTTGGACTAGTAACCTGAAGGTTGCAAGTTCAAACCCCCGAGCTGACAAGGTACAAATCTGTCGTTCTGCCCCTGAACAGGCAGTTAGCCCACTGTTCGTTCCTAGGCCGTCATTGAAAATAAGAATTTGTTCTTAACTGACTTGCCTAGTTAAATATAGGTTAAATGAATAAATATTTCCCGTTTTTTTTTGCCATGGATATTAGAGGTCGACCGATTTATGATTTTTCGATACCGATTAATCGGCCGGTTTTAAAAATAAATAAATAAAAATGTATTTGTAATAATGACAATTACAACAATACTGAATGAACACTTATTTTAACTTAATATAATACATCAATAAAATCAATTTAGCCTCAAATAAAAAATGAAACATGTTCAAATAATGCAAAAACAAAGTGTTGGAGAAGAAAGTAAAAGTGCAATATGTGCCATGTAAAAAAGCTAACATTTAAGTTCCTTGCTCAGAACATGAGAACATATGAAAGCTGGTGGTTCCTTTTAACATGAGTCTTCAATATTCCCAGTTAAGAAGTTTTAGGTTGTAGTTATTATAGGAATTATAGGACTATTTCTCTATCATTTGTATTTCAAATACCTTTGACTATTGGACATTCTTATAGGCACTATAGTATTGCCAGCCTAATCTCGGGAGTTGATAGGCTTGAAGTCATAAACAGCACTGTGCTTCAAGCATTGCGAGGAGCTGCTGGCAAATGCAGGAAAGTGCTGTTTGAATGAATGCTTACGAGCCTGCTGCTGCCTACCAAATATCAAATCATAGACTTAACTATAATATAATAAACACACAGAAATGCGAGCCTTAGGTCATTAATATGGTCAAATCTGCAAACTCATTTCGGAAAACAAAACGTTTATTCTATCAGTGAAATATGGAACCGTTCCGTATTTTATCAAATGGGTGGCATCCAAGTCTGAATATTGCTGTTACATTGCACAACCTTCAATGTTATGTCATAATTATGTACAATTCTGGCAAATTAATTACGGTCTTTGTTAGGATGAAATGGTCTTCACACAGTTCGCAACAAGCCAGGCGGCCCAAACTGCTGCATATACCCTGACTCTGCTTGCACAGAACGCAAGAGAAGTGACACAATTTCCCTAGTTAATATTGCCTGCTTACATGAATTTCTTTTAACTAAATATGCAGATAAAAAAATATATACTTGTGTATTGATTTTAAGAAAGGCATTGATGTTTATGGTTAGGTACATTGGTGCAACGACGGTGCTTTTTTCACGAATGCGCTTGTTATATCGGCACCCGTTTGGTGAAGTAGGCTGTGATTCGATGGTAAATTAACATTGATTATTTGCAACGCAGGACAAGCTAATTAAACTAGTAAAATCATCAACCATGTGTAGTTAACTAGTGATTATCTTAAGATTTTTTATAAGATAAGTTTAATGCTAGCTAGCACCTTACCTTGGCTCCTTGCTACCACGCAGTCCCCTCGTGGAGTGCAATGTAATCGGCTAACTAAACTAGTAAAATCATCAACCATGTGTAGTTAACTAGTGATTATGTGAAGATTGATTGTTTTTTATAAGGTAAGTTTAATGCTAGTTAGAAACTTACCTTGGCTCCTTGTTTGCACTCGCGTAACAGGTGGTCAGCCTGCCACGCTGTCTCCTCGTGGAGTGTAATGTAATAGGCCATAATCGGCGTCCAAAAAGGCCGATTACCGATCGTTATGAAAACATGAAATATGCCTTAATTAATCGACGTGTACGACAGCGTGTTACAGTTCCCGCCAATTTCCAGCAACATTGCACAGCCATTGAAGAGGAGTGGGACAACATTCCACAGGCCACAATCAACAGCCTGATCAACTATGCGAAGGACATGTCGCCCTGCATGAGACAAATGGTGGTCACACAAGATGCTGACTTTTTTTACCCCCTTTTTCTCCCCAATTTCGATCTTGTCTCATTGCTGCAACTCCTCAACTGGCTCGGGAGGTCAAGGTCGAGTCATGCGTCCTCCGAAACATGACCCGCCAAACCACGCTTCTTAACACCCGCCCACTTAACCCAGAAGCCAACCGCACCAATGTGTCGGGGAAACACTGTTCACCTAACGACCGAGGTCAGCCTGCAGGCGCCCGGCCCACCACAAGCAGTTGGGGGGGGCTTTACTTGGCTCATAGAGCGTGATGAGCCAAGTAAAGCCCCCCCCCCCCCCCGGCCAAACCCTCCTCTAACCCGGACGACACTGGGCCAAATTGTGCACCACCCTATGGGACTCCCAGTCACGGCCGTTAATGACATCCTGGGATCGAACCCCAGGCTGTAGTGACGCCGCAACACTGCGTTGCAGTGCCTTAGACCACTGTGCCACTTGGGAGGCAACTCATGGTCTTTTTCGTCGGCAGCGCTGCTTCGATCCAAGTGGCTTGATAAATCTGTATAAAGTGTGGAACTCCATTAAATGGCAATTGCGTATGTCACTAATGCCTTTTCACTAAATTCTGTATGAGCTTCCTCAGTCGGCTTGTGGTTTTTCTTCTTTTGCTGACACTTGGTAGGTCATGTGCTTTCAACAGTTCTTGCTCATACAGTGCATTCAGAAAGTATTCAGACCCCTTGACTTTTTCCACATTTTGTTACGTTACAGCCTTATTCTGAAATGTATTAAATAAAACATTTTGCTCATCAATCTACTTACAATACTCCATAATGTCAAAGTGAGATTAGGGCCTAATGAATTTATTTAAATGGACTGATTTCCTTATATGAACTGTAACTCAGTAAAATCTTTTAAATGTATGTATGTTGCGTTTATTTTTGTTCAGTATAGTTTCTAGGCCAAACCGTTCAGATGCTACAGGCGATTTTGTGAGAAGACAAGATTTTGTGATTTTCGAGATGTCTCATGGTCTGACAAACATCGCTCTAGCTCTGTCACCTTTCATCGCAGATGCGGAAGTGCGACATTGTTGGATGCAGTGGATTTCTAATTAGATTTCCACTGGGGCGTTGACATCCACTCTAGGGGGGTATTAATAAGCTAAATGTAAAAAATAAAATCTGTTGATTTCACAGGTTGAAAAAGGAACAGAAAGAAACGATACAAACCGGTACTTTTTTGGGGTTCAAACTGGTTCAGAACTTTATTTTGCTGGTCGGAACTGTTGAACGAAACAAAAAAAATTGGTGGTTCTATTCAGAACAAAACGAAAAAAAATTATTTTGGTTCCAGGCCCTGGTTTAAACGTTAAGATACATGTTACATTTGTCATATCCCTAGTAGTCAAAATACAGTCAGATTTCTAACAGATCTTCATCCTTCAGAGGGCTGTGATGAAGATGATGATGAGTTATATGAGCTGACCTCTGAGACACTCGGAGACACACACACCGAGAGAGACGGAGAGGAAGCCTGGAAGGAAGGGAAGTCATTGGCTGAGCCTGAGAAAGCAGACAACGCTGATAGTCAATCAGAGAGCAGAGTGGATTGCCACAAGGACATAATTGATGACATCAGGTTTGTCTTTATACTGCCTAATGCATAAAATGATACATTGCATGAAATGAAACACTAACCTGGTTTCACAATGCTGTCTGTTACAGGAAGAGTGAGTTTGGCATTGGAGTAGAGCTAAATGAGGAGGGTCAGAGGTTGATGACTGTTCACCAGGAGAGGCTGGGGCGCAGTCTGGACCGGCTGTCCACTGAACTCTACAGCAAAGACACACACTTTGTACTGGAACTCATACAGGTGACTTGACTCTATCCTCTGTCTCCCTCTCTCGCTTTTGTTTCTCTCTCGGTCTCTCTCCCCCTCTCCTCTGTTTTATCACTTTATCCCTCTCGCTCTCTCTCTCTCTGCCTGAGCTCCTCCAGGTGTTTTGAGATCTACTGTATGCAATGCACTTAGAATGTGCTTTCTTCATTGTGCTATTCACAGAATGCTGATGATAACAGTTACCCGACAGAGGGGGGCCCTGTCCCTGCGCTGGCCTTTGTTGTGGAGAAAGACTGTGTGACTGTCCTAAACAACGAGACAGGCTTCCAGGAGAAAAACATTCGGGCCATTTGTGACGTGGGCCGCAGCACCAAGGGCAAACACAAATACGGATACATAGGTAACAGCTAAAAGAGTTTGAAACCCTATTGGTAACCAATCTAAGACCAGATCTGAGGTGCACCAAAAGTATTTTCTCAACGGTTTCTCCACGTCTTTCTCCTTCCTTAGGTCAGAAGGGAATAGGTTTTAAATCCGTGTTCAAGGTGACTGACTGTCCTGAGATTCACTCTAACGGATTCCATCTGTGCTTCGACAAGACCAGTGGCCCCATGGGATACATCCTGCCACACTGGGTCGACGACGAGAGACCTCTCAACACACACCTGGCCAACCACACACATACCAGGTTAGTGGTGGTATCTCTCACACACCTGGCTGACGACACGCACACCAGGTTAGTGGTGGCATCGCTCACGGACAAAAAACTGACTACACACACACCTGGCCAACAACACACACGCACCAGGTGAGTCTAATGACATCATCTAAAACCAGGTAAAACACACACACCTGAGTGACAAAACATACCTACACCAGGTGTGTCTAGTAGTAAAGTCTAATTTGATTTGTCATGTGCGCTTAATACAACAGGTGTAGACATTACTGTGAAATTCTTATTTACGAGTTGCTTCCAATGCAGAGTCAAAGTTAGGAAAATGTGCACATTTTAGAGTGGCCTTTTATTGTTCCCTGCACACAATAAAATAACAGTAACGAGGCTTTCTACATGAAGCACCGGCACTGAGTCAATGTGCTGTGGTACGAGGTAGTTGAGGTAATACGTACATGTAGGTAGGGGTAAAAGTGACTAGGCAATCAGGATAGAGAATAAACTAGCAGCAGAGTATGTGAAAGCGTGTCTGTGTGTGCGGCGTCAACATGCGTGTGTGCTCCGCGTATGTTGTTTGTGTGTCGGCGTGTCAGTGTAGTGTGTGCAAGTGTGTGGGTAGACTCCAGCGCAAGAATGTTAGTGCACATGTGGCTATTTTGTGCTTAATTTAGAGTAATTTATGCAACTTTATTTGTGACTCAAACGTTAGGCTGTGTTGTGATTTTTTAAAATACATTCTAAAGCTGCATGATGCGAATGATGATTTGTTAGAAGTCTCATGAAAGGCATGACTTCTGCTCTGTTTCTTGCGCAGGCTGCACACACTTCATCAGTCGCATTCCCAATTTGACAAGCGCTTGATAATATTCTCACCCCATCAGACTATTCTCAATTTAATCTGGTCTTTACATAAAACCTACTAATATGTGTGAAATTGTTTTTTATTTAGAATGGCTCACAAAAAGTCATCTGCAGCCTGCGCTGGAATAGCACCAGTTGTAAAGCAGATTAATGTGCTTCATTTTAAGAATTGACCAATAAATATAGCACCACGAGAAAGCTGGGATCCTTTTTTAAATAGTGGCCAGTCATTGCGTAATTGCGTGGCTCGCTAGGCTCTGTAGGCTATGGATCATAGGCCTATAGGCTATGTTTTGGAGTTATTTGGCCACTTTAGTTGCGAAACAAACCTTATCAAAACATATAGGCCTTTGGGCTAGGCAACATGTTGCATGTGACTATGATTTGAAAAAGTCAAGGAAAAAAGGCATGCGTTGTTTCTTGCCTTAGACTGCACACGATGGGCATCATTCACAAGTGATAATATTCTCACCCATCATGCTATTCTCAATTGAATCTTGTCTTTTCATATACTAAATAGTATACAGTGCCTTCAGAAAGTATTCACATGCCATCACTTTTTTCCAGATTTGATGTTACATTCACCTTTCAGCAGGACAATAACCTAAAACACAAGGCCAAATGTAGCTGCTTACCAAGACGAGTTCCTGAGTGGCCGAGTTACAGTTATGACTGAAATCTACAGTGCATTCAGAAAGTATTCAGACCCGTTGACTGTTTCCACATTTTGTTTCGTTACAGCCTTGTTCTAAAATTGATTAAATAAACATCTACACACAATACCTCATAATGACAAAGCAAAAACAGGTTTTTAGAAATGTTTGCAAATGTATTACAAATAAAAAACATATTATTTACATAAGTATTCAGACCCTTTGCAATGAGACTTGAATTTGAGCTCTGGTGCATCCTGTTTCCATTGATCATCCTTGAAATGTTTCAACATCTTGATTGGAGTCCACCTGTGGTAAATTCAATTGATTAGACATTATTTGGAAAGGCACACCCACCTCAGAGAGGTGACCAAGAACCCAATGGTCACCCTGACAGAGCTCCAGAGTTACTTTGTGGAGATGGGAAAACCTTCCAGAATGACAACCATCTCAGACGCACTCCACCGATCAGGCCTTTGTGGTAGAGTGGCCAGACGGAAGCCATTCCTCAGTAAAAGGCACATGACAGCCCGCCTGGGCTGTCAGACCATGGGAAACAAGATTCTCTGGTCTGATGAAACCAAGATTTAGCCTGAATGCCAAGTGTCATGTCTGGAGGAAAACTGGCACTATCACTACGGTGAAGCATGGTGGGGGCAGCATCATGCTGTGGGTATGTTTTTCAGCCGCAGAGACTGGGAGACTAGTCAGGATCAAGGCAAAGTTGAACAGAGCAATGTACAGAGAGATCCTTGATGAAAACCTGCTTCAGAGTGCTCAGGTCCTCAGACTGGGGGCGAAGGTTCATCTTCCAACATGACAACGACCCTAAGCACACAGCTAAGACAATGCAGGAGTGACTTCCTTGAGTGGCCCTGCCAGAGCCTGGACTCACAAGCATTTTGCTACACCAACAATAACATCTGCTAAACACGTGTATGTGACTAATAAAATTGGATTTGACTTGAACCCGATCGAACATCTGGAGAGACCTGAAAATAGCTGTGCCGCAACGCTCCCCATCCAACCTGACAGAGGTTGAAAGGATCTGCAGAGAAGAATAGGAGAAACTCCCCAAATACAGGTGTGCCAAGCTTGTAGCGTCATACCCAAGAAGAACAATGCTGTGGTCGCTGCCAAAGATGCTTCAACATAGAACTGCGTAAAGGGTCTGAATACTCATGTAAATGTGATTTTTCTTTTTTCTTTTCATAAATACAAATATTTTTTAAACTTTGTCATTAATCAGGAATAGAGAGGATAGAGTTATAGTCAGATTTGACACATGGAGAGAGAGCTTTGTATGAGTTTCTGTGTGTGGAGTAGAGGGGATGTAGAGTTTTTTTCTGTCTCTGTTGCACGGATGACATGCTAGTAAAATTGAGTGAAAATTGATTTCCGTTTTCCTCCATTAAAATAACCGGCCACTAGGAGCGGCAACTCTGGGTGAGAATTTTATTTTTTGCTTATGGCCCTATACAGCTTGTTGAGTGCGTTCTTAGTGCCAACATTGGTTTATGGTGGTAAATAGACTGCTACGAAAAATATAGATGAAAACTCTCTAACTCAGGCGAGCAGAACCGTTTATACTCGGTCATTTACTATGTAGACGCAGTCACATCAATGTTGAATGTTTGTGTTCTGTCAGCTGGACCACTAAGATCTGTCTGCCGCTGCGTTCAGAGTGCTACCAGACCAGAAACCTGTTCCACGATGTCCACCCCTCTCTGCTGCTCTTCCTACATCGCCTACGATCTATCACCATCTACAACCAGGTAACACATACACAAAGGTCATAGCTCCACCACGCCTTTCAATAGGCTTAGAGGAGCTTCCACCATATTGCTTCCAATGTACAAACACCGAGAGGTAGAGGCAAGGAGTTGACTTCAGACTGGACTGTTGTTTGCTGACACCTGACTTATCTCTCTCTCTCTCTCTGTGTTTTCCTGGCCAGGCTGAGAAGCGGATGGTGACCATGACGCGTAGAGACCTGAGTCACAGCGTCCTGGAGGTGGAACACACTGAGGGAACAGAACGCTGGCTGGTGGTCAAACACACACTGCACCCCACCAAGGTAACACACACACACACACACACACAATGATCCTCTCATCTCCTCGTGTGTGTGTGTGTTATGTAAGTGTTCCTCTGTCTGCACCGCTGAGACGGAAAGCTTCTTCTGCTCTCTGTCAGACATGCAGGCTCTCTCATTAGGAAGGTGTAGTGAATTAATTTCCACTGCTGGGAGGAATATTTGACATGAAAGACCAGGCACAGACACGTTTTGTTGATGTGTCTGATAGAATTGCCTTCTTTCAGTCTGGCTTCCCTTCTCCCCCATCCCTCTCTTTATCTCTGTCTCTCTCTCTTCCCCTCTTCCTCTCTCTCCCTCCTCTCTCTCTCTCGCTCCCCCCCCTCTCTCTCTCTCTTTATCCCTCCACCCTCTCTCCCCTCAGAGAGCCAGCTGCCAGTTACCTGCAGTGAGGTTATGCAACAGTAGAGACACGTCAGAGAATGAACAGACTCACAGATGTTACATGGTTTATCGAAAACAGTGAGGCTAATTTTAATGGGGTTCCCATTGTGACAGTGCATATTGAAAGGCTGTTTATAGTCAATGTTCAAACTCAAATCTTTTTCAGGTATTCTCTCGTCTCTGTGGGAGTTGTCCTCTGATCAGTGGCAAAACAGAGCACTTGTCTCAGTGACTGCCTGGTGATTTCCTGTGTTTGAGTACTTTCCTTTCCTCTCGTCCATGAGGACTTACTAATCTAACTTCATGGGAAGGGTAAAAGCAAGGCTCCACGGCCTTCACAGATCAATTGAAGACAGATCAGTGATTATTTCGAAGGGAGGCGAAAAGGAACTATTAGTTAGTGCCAAATGTAATGATGATCATGGTGTTACAGTGATATGTTTCCCCATTAGATCAAAGATGAAGTTGAGTCCACTGAGCTTGCCCTGGCCTTCCAGCTGGGTGATGACCTCACAGGAAGTGACATCCAAGCCCCGCCCCAGAAGCAGCCCGTCTTCGCCTTCCTGCCTCTCCGAAGCTTTGGCTTCCGCTTCATCATCCAAGGTTACACATGCACGCACACACACACACTCTCCTCAAGGTTCACCCAAATTGCCCATTTAAAATGCACCCTTGCAGTAATACCTTACAAACTCGTACCATGCCTTCCAAATACTTTTCAAACATTTTTTTTCTCCCTCTTTCACTCCAGGTGACTTTGACATTCCTTCTTCTCGTGAGGATGTGGACAGAGATAGCTCATGGAACCAGTGGCTCCGTTCTGAGATCCCCCAACTGTTCTTACACGCCATGGACGTCTTCAGTGTAAGAGAAAGGAGGGAGGGAGAGGATGATCCAAATAATTTACTACTGCTCTGCACGTTGTGGTCCTGTTGTGTTTCTGACCCGTCTCATCTTCTCACCTCTCCTCTCCAGGATCACCCAGAGTTCAGTGGGCTGAAGGGCCTATGTCATTTCCTGCAGTTTGTCCCTCTGCCTGACGAGGTGCTCGACTTCTTCAAGCCTGTCGCCGGGCAGATTATACAGTTGCTCAAGGGAAAGGCCTTCCTACCCACACTCAACACAGGTACCCTACCTCTGTACCCCTCTTTCTGTCTCTCTCGTTCTCCATGCTTCTATCTCTATCCGTAAGTCAACTTTATATTTAGTTTATTTAGTAAATATTTTCTTCACTCTTATTTTTCTTAAAACGGTATTGTTGGTTAAGGTCTACACCTGTTGTATTCGGCGCATGTGACAAATTAAATTAGATTTGAGTAAATCTTCATCTTCCTGCTCATGTAACCATCATGTGCCTGTATCAAGTAAGTATTTTTACTATGTTTTTGTAACTTTCCCCAGGTTGTTGCTGTAAATGAGAATGTATTTTCAGTCAACTCACCTGGTAAAATAAGAATAAATAAAATCAACTGACTCCTGTCTCCATCTTCTCTCCTCTCCAGATGGTTCTGTGGTCTACAAGCTACCCTCCCAGGTCGCTGTGTGTCAGGACCCAGTCATTCGCGACGTGATCGGTGGAGAGGAGCTTAACAGACACCTGTCTCTGTCCTATCTGCATCCGGGCCTGCTGCCAGTCCCGCCCCTATCCCTGCTCACTCACCTGGGAGTACGACGCCTGAGGGGGAGTGACGTCACCACAGTAACAACCGCCATGGCCAAGGAGCTGTTGCAGGGAGATGGTGTCAACTCAGGTGAGGGGAGGGTGGTGTGTGTCTGTCTGTGTGTGTGTGTGTGTCTCGCGCGCGCATTGTTTATATTTCTTTGTGATGGACGCAAACCCCCTCTCTATCTCCGTCTCTGTGTATCAGACTCAGGCCTGCGTCATCTGGCCCGGTTGTTGGTGTGTAACTTCCGTGCGTTGGAGCAGGGCTACGGAGAGACAGACTCTATCCTGACCACCCTCAGAGATCTACCCATAATCCCACTGGCTGACGGGCGCATGGTGGCACTCAGCGGAGAGGGAGTCTTCTTCCCCATGACTGAGACCAAGAATCACAGCAACACAGGTAACATGGCAACATTTTAGAAAAATAAGCTTTTTATGCTTATGGAAACATTTCTGGGATCTTTTATTTCACCGAATTAAACATGGGACCAACACTTTACATGTTGTGTTTTATATTTTTGTTCAGTGTAGTTCACTTGGGAAAATAGACCATTCTTAAATCTTTTTTCAAAGTCTACCCAGAAACATAACCAGCTGGTTTTATATTCAGGGTTGTAACTGTAAGAGATATTTGTGGTAGTAGGTTTGAAAATAGAAGCTGAATCAGATCGTTCCATCAGACTACTCACCCCCTGTAAGGGCTTGGGAGCTTGACATCAACCGTGGTGTTTTCTCTTCCCCACATGTCCTTACGCACACACAGAGAGGCGCAGAGGTGGTGTCACATTGACAGCACATTGACAAAAATAACCCAAAAGCAGCTTTAGAGCAGGGCCAGGACGATACCAGTATCGCGATACTCGTTAGTATCGCGGCAAGGAAACTAAACTTGAAACGGGTTTAACTTCTTTAGGAAAACAGCCCTAATGTTGGAAACAAACATCATTATGTCGTCATTCAGAGTCACATTTATTTATTTTCCAAGCTATAGCACACAATATTTTACATACATACAACTCAAGGACCAAAGAGTTTGGGCTGCTTCGTGTTTTCATTTTTGCCAAGGAAAAAAGATTGCGATACTGGTATCGTCCCGGCCCTACTTTAAGAGTGTCTATAAATAATACACTTCCATGCTGTGATGTAAGTCTTCTTCCTCTAAACTTGTTTGGTGCCTCTACTCGGTAAGAGTGCTACTGCTTCTTAATTAAGCCATTTCTTCTGCATCGCCAATTTGAACCTATGTTTGATGTAGTTCCACTCTCTCCCTCCTCTCCTCTAGGTGTATATGGAGCACTGTACAGGGATGTGTGTGTGGTCCACCCGTCTCTGCTTTCCTGTGTGGAACCACTGGAGAGCCAGCAGATCCGAGAGCTGCTCAGGAGGCTGGGAGTCCACGAGCTAGAGCCACAGCAACTGCTTGAGAATCACATATACCCTGCCCTGAAGAACAACACATGGAAGGTAACACACACACACACATCCATTGTTCTATATAAATTGATAATTAATTTATATATTTGTTCTTAAGTGCACAAAGAGCATCTTCTCATCCACTGTCCCTTCCTCTTTAATTGTTGTTAAATTTTACCGTTATTTAACTAGGTAAGTCAGTTAAGAACAAATTATTATTTACAATGACGGCCTCCCAAAAGGCAAAAGGCCTCCTGCGGAGACGGGGACTGGGATTAAATATTTGTATAAATTAAAATATAGGACAAAACACACATCACGACAAGAGAGACAACGCAGCACTACATATAGAGAGACCTAAGACGACAACATAGCATGGTAGCAACACAGCATGACAGCAGCACATGACAACACAGCATGACAGCAGCACATGACAACACAGCATGACAGCAGCACATGACAACACAGCATGGCAGCAACATATGAATACGCAGCATGGTAGCAACACAACATGACAACACAGCATGACAGCAGCACATGACAACACAGCATGACAGCAGCACATGACAACACAGCATGACAGCAGCACATGACAACACAGCATGGCAGGAACATATGAAAACACAGCATGGTAGCAACACAACAACACAGCATGACAGCAGCACATGACAACACAGCATGACAACACAGCATGGCAGCAGCACATGACAACACAGCATGGCAGCAGCACATGACAACACAGCATGGCAGCAGCATATGAATACGCAGCATGGTAGCAACACAACATGACAACACAGCATGACAGCAGCACATGACAACACAGCATGACAGCAGCACATGACAACACAGCATGACAGCAGCACATGACAACACAGCATGGCAGGAACATATGAAAACACAGCATGGTAGCAACACAACATGACAACACAGCATGACAGCAACATATGACAACACAGCATGGTAGCAACACAACATGACAACACAGCATGACAGCAACATATGACAACACAGCATGGCAGCAACATATGAAAACACAGCATGGTAGCAACACAACATGACAACACAGCATGGTAGCAACACATGACAACACAGCATGGCAGCAACATATGACAACACAGCATGGCAGCAACATATGACAACACAGCATGGCAGCAACATATGACAACACAGCATGGCAGCAACATATGACAACACAGCATGGCAGCAACATATGACAACACAGCATGGCAGCAACATATGACAACACAGCATGGCAGCAACACAACATGACAACAACATGGTAGCAAAACAACATGGCAGAGGCACAACATGGTAGCAGCACAAAACAGGGTACAAACATTATTGGGCACAGACAACAGCACAAAGGGCAAGAAGGTAGAGACAACAATACATCATGCAAAGCAGCCACAACTGTCAGTAAGAGTGTCCATGATTGAGGATTTGAATGAAAACTGTCCAGTTTGAGTGTTAGATGCAGCTCGTTCCAGTCCCTAGCTGCAGCGAACTGAAAAAAGGAGCGACCCTGTGCTTTGGGGACCTTTAACAGAATGTGACTGGCAGAACGGGTGTTGTATGTGGAGGATGAGGGCTGCAGTAGATATCTCCGATGGGGGGAGTGAGGCCAAAGAGGGTTTTATAAATGAGCATCAACCAGTGGGTCTTGCGACGGGTACACAGAGATGACCAGTTTACAGAGGAGTATAGAGTGCAGTGATGTGTCCTATAAGGAGCATTGGTGGTAAATCTGATGGTCGAAT
The DNA here is from genome assembly GCF_002021735.2 of Oncorhynchus kisutch. Lineage (NCBI taxonomy): Eukaryota > Metazoa > Chordata > Actinopteri > Salmoniformes > Salmonidae > Oncorhynchus > Oncorhynchus kisutch. Next base: position 19,509,268 of record NC_034198.2, on the reverse strand, counting down.
GGTAAAGAACTTCTAGCTGCTCGAGAGCACCCTTACCTGCCGATCTATAAACTAAGTTTCCATAATCTAGCATGGATAGGATGGTCATCTGAATCAGGGTTAGTTTGGCAGCTGGGGTGAAAGAGGAGCGATTACGATAGAGGAAACCAAGTCTAGATTTAACTTTAGCCTGCAGCTTTCATATGTGCTGAGAGAAGGACAGTGCACTGTCTAGCCATACTCCCAAGTACTTGTATGAGGTGTCTACCTCAAGCTCTAAACCCTCAGAGGTAGTAATCACACCTGGAAAAGTCGGCCAGAGGTGGTTATAATAGGATGGGGGGCCAATAGAGAGTCAGTCAGTGCCACGGTAGGCTGAACAAGACATTTTGATCTGGAGCGAAGTTTATGCTGTGAAGGGTAACACCCTGTATATATCCCTGCCGAAAAACAAAGTTGAACAAACTACAAAACAATCTTATTGTAAAAACAAAACATGTTGAAAAATGTGAGAGCTCACATGCAGCTGTGTGCCTTCACTTAGCATTCAGTCCTTATAAAGTCAATATATCATTGTCATGGATTTTCTTGCCTTTTGAAAATAAATGACAGCTTCAGACTAGACATTTCTCACTCAGTTCCAGGTTGGATGGTGTTTTCAGGTTTCTGTTTGTTTGTCAGAGCATTTGCTGTTTAGCTTGGGAATAAAAATCCTTGGTGGTATGAAGGTAATTCCATCCAAAATCAGGTTGTAGGTTTGGAGTTTTGATATGGAGTGAAGGTTATGTTGTAGAGGGTATCATCCTGAATGTGTCCCTGCCAGAAAAATCTAAGTTTATCTAACTCTAAATCTATCTTTTATTTAAAACATGCTGAAAAATGCAGGAGCTCATCTGCTCATGACCTCTCTCTCTCCCTCCCCCTCTCTGTCTCGCTCTCTCGCTCTCTCTCTTCTCCAGTCCAAGCCAGTGGAGGCAGTGGTGAGCTACCTCGTGTTCATCAAGCAGCACTCCTCCCCTCAGGAGTACACTCACCCAGACACTGTAGTACCGGTACTGACCACAAGGGGACTGCTCTTCCCTGCTGACCACAAAGTACACTTCTCTACACACTATGGCAATATGGACCTGCCCAACAAACTACCAGGTACACACACACTGTAATTATTAGGTCATCACTATAGAATTCTCAAAATTTTACCATTTATAAATAAATACCAGTCAGCTAGCAGTTAAGGAAAGTGTTTGTAGAGACTTGTTTGTAGAGAACTGTTGAACTGGCCCAAATACTGCATGACTAACTACAATGGGATATTGTTCCCAGAAGTAAACCTTGTCCTTTGTGACTGTCCCCAGAACAAACATGGCTTGGTCCACGTCGTCTGGTGAAATTTTGGACAGTGCACTAGAGTGTGTGTGTGTGTGTGTGTGTGTGTATTTAGCAACCCCCTTTGTGAGAGAGTTTGTGCGTGTGTGTATAGCAGCCTCAATTGTGAGGGGTAAAGAAGGCATGAAATGCTGTGAAGAGGGGAGCTGTGTGTGTCATTAGTTATGTAACAGAGTGGATCTGCACGCTTGACCTTCCTCTAAAGGAAAGAGAAGAGAGAGACTAACCACTTCTTTCTCACTCACTTTCCTCTGTTCATCCTGTCCCTAACCACGAGCCTCTTTCTCTGTACTCTTCCTCAATTTCTGCTCCCTCGCTTGGCTGAATTTACAATCACATTAGTCCATAAGCTAAAGCTACACATCACTCATTATCTCTTTCTCTCTCTCTCTCTTTCTCTCTCGCTGTCTTTTTCTCCCTTTCTCCAGGTGTGGACTGGGTGTTGCTGAGTGGTTGTTATGTGGAGACCGATGGAGACATGGAGGGATGGAGAGATCTGTTCATCAGGCTGGGAGTCAGAGAGAGACTCATACTGAGGAAAGAGAGACGCACTCTAACTTCTAAAGAGCTGGTGAGGAGGGAGGACGGGAACAGGCATATGTATGTTTGACCCATATAAACAGAGGATGTAGAAGTTAAAATGCTTTGATCTGTTTTATCAGACACAGTATTGACTGGTGACTTTGAGACGGTTAGAATCCACCATAAACTCTGTGGTATTTACTTGTGCATCAGAGTTCCAGTTTCAAATCAAATTGTTTTTTTCACATGCTTCATAAGCACTAACAGTGAAATGCTTACTTAGGAAAGAGAGAGAGAGATGTGTGCATATAGGTAGGGATAAAATGACTAGGCAACAGGATAGACCATAAACATTACACTGTTTATGCTCTATCCACTGGGTAACCAACTCCTCTCCTCCGCTGTCTGCACACACCCAAAGTATGAGAAACACATTCACAAACACACACACTGACTGGCTAAGGCTAGATTAGCCTATGGATGATAAACAGATTCCACACGTAGTGCTCTGGCCAAAAGTATAATATGAATCGGATACCATCATGATCAGCAGCAATGACTATTGACTAAGGCTGAAGTCTTCTTATGAATGTCCTCGAGCAGGGATGGGCAACTGATTTGGTGTCACACGTTTGTCCCAGCCCGTCCCTGCCTTAGAGATCAACATAACATAGGACTGTTTCCCAGGCATGACTAATCTTCCCATACTTATCGCAGAGGTGACTGAGGTGAACAACTCTTTAAGACCGGGGTATGTCACATCGGGGATGGATTAATAAGGTCTATTTTAGACCATGGTGAGGAAAGGGATTGTCAGTGGTATTCGACTGAGTTATTTGAAGGCTTCATCACTCTTATGTGATGTCTGAAATCAATTGAATTATGTTGTTAAGTACAACCCGGCCTCCCAAACAAAACTATCTACCAAGATGGCACCGACAAACATGGACTACCTGACTCTATCTCCTAGAGAACTTTGCAGTATTTTTATTTTTTTTATTTTTACAGTATTCTTAATATTTTTTTGTGGGGTGGATTTATGTGTATTGTTAGGCATTACTGCTCTGTTGGAGCTAGAAACAAAAGCATTTCACTGCACCTGCGATAACATCTGCAAAATATGTGTACGCGACCAATACGATTTGATTTCACCTCACCTTTTCACCTTGGTGAAAACCCAGACTGTTCTCATGGCAGACCTGGTTGTAGCTAGATATGTTCGCGTTGGGGACAGTTTTAGCATTTTAGCTAACCCCTTTCCCTAACCTTAATCTAATTCTCCTAACCGGCAATGTTAATTATCCTAGCCGGCAATGTTAATTCTCCTAACCTGCAGTGTAAATTCTGCCCTGAGAAGAGTCTTGATTTCTACTAATGCAATGTTTTGGCCGAGTCACTCACAGGTCCACACATTTGAGATGGACTTTTTCCTCTTTCCCTCTATCCCCTGTCATTGTTCTACTCTCTCCTTACCATCCCCCCTTCCCTTCATCCTCCCCTCTCTCCCAGGCCTCCAGTCCCTGGGCGGTGGAGAGTGAGTTGTGGCCATGTAGAGCAGGCAGGGCCGGAGGACCAGAGGAGGGGTGTGTGCTGGATGACTACCCCTGCGAGGAGCTCCTCTCTCTGGTCACGGCGCAGCTGCCTGCCCCTGTCCTCATGGAGCAGAGACAAGCCCTGCTGGAGCTACTGGAGACCAACTGGGACACTGGGTAACCAACTCTTCTCCTCCACTGTCTACACACCATATATACATACTAGAGGTCGACCGATTTAATGGCTCATTAATAAAGGCTGATTTCAAGTTTTCATAATAATCGGTAATCTGTCTTTTTGGACGCCGATTATGGCCGCTTACATTGCGATATACAAGGAGACTGCGTGGCAGGCTGACCACCTGTTACGTGAGTGCAGAATCAAAAGGACCTGGTGGCTGCAAGGAGCCAAGGTAAGTTGCTAGCTAGCTTCAAACTTATCTTATAAAAACAATCAATCTTCACATAATCACTAGTTAACTGCACATGGTTGATAATTTTACTAGGTTACCTAGCTTGTCCTGCGTTGAATATAATCAATGTGGTGCCCGTTAATTTATCATCGAATCAGAGCCTACTTCAACTTCGCCAAACGGGTGATGATTTAACAAAAGCGCATTTGCGAAAAAAGCACTGTCGTTGCACCAATGTACCTAACCATAAACATCAATGACTTTCTTAAAATCAATACACAAGTATATTTTTTTAACCCTGCATATTTAGTTAAAATAAATTAATGTTAGCAGGCAATATTAACTTGGGAAATTGTGTCACTTCTCTTGCGTTCTGTGCAAGCAGAGTCAGGGTATATGCAGCTGTTTGGGCCGCCTGGCTCGTTGCGAACTGTGTGAAGACCATTTCTTCCTAACAAAGACCGTAATTAATTTGCCAGAATTGTACATAATTATGACATAACATTGAAGGTTGTGCAATGTAACAGCAATATTCAGACTTAGGGATGCCACCCGTTAGATAAAATACAGAACGGTTCCATATTTCACTGAAAGAATAAACGTTTTGTTTTTTAAATTATAGTTTCCGGATTTGACCATATTAATGACCTAAGGCTCGTATTTCTGTGTGTTTATTATATTCTAATTAAGTCTATGATTTGATAGAGCAGTGGTAGGCAGCAGTAGGCTCGTAAGCATTCATTCAAACAGCACTTTCCTGCGTTTGCCAGCAGCTCTTCGCAATGCTTGAAGCACAGCGCTGTTTATGACTTCAAGCCTATCAACTCCCGAGATTAGACTGGGAATACTAAAGTGCCTATAAGAATGTCCAATAGTCAAAGGTATTTGAAATACAAATGGTATAGATAGAAATAGTCAATGCGTCTTAATTCCTATAATAACTACAACCTAAAACGTCTTACCTGGGAATATTGAAGACTCACGTTAAAAGGAACCACCAGCTTTCATATGTTCTCATGTTCTGAGCAAGGAACTTAAATGTTAGCTTTTTTACATGGCACATATTGCACTTTTACTTTCTTCTCCAACACTGTGTTCTTGCACTGTTTAAACCAAATTGAACATTATTTATTTGAGACTAAATGTATTTTATTTATGTGTTATATTACGTTTAAATAAGTGTTCATTGTTCATTCAGTATTGTTGTAATTGTCATTATTATTTATAGATATAATATATATGAAAATCGGCCGATTTAATCAGTATCTGCCTTTTTTTGGGTCCTCCAATAATCGGTATCGGCGTTGAAAAATCATAATCGGTCGACCTCTAATACATACACACACACACACACAAACCTCTGCACTCACCCAAAGTATGACAAACATGTTCATACACTCTTATACAATATGATAACCCACACTCCCCCGACAACTCACTGGATTATTGAGTCCTCTTTTGAGGAGCTGGGTTTACAGGCCTCCACACTCCTAGATTATAATTCCTGCAGTCTGCCACCGAGACGCCCTAATCCAGCCCAATCCCTGCTGTGTTTGGGGGAGTTAATGTTTGGGAGATCTATCTGGTCTTGTTCTCAATCTGAAGATTACTCACTTGTATCCTCACTCCTATCTCCTCATTCTTGTGTCTGTGTGCTTCCTTATAATAATTGAAAATCCAGGTTAGCAGGGTAGGAAGTGGAAGTGCTCTATTTAATGAAGAGAATTGCATGCACATTTTAAAGGACTGGACAGAACTGAATTGTCATGGTTTAATACTCTAATATATTTATTTGACCGGGTAAGTTGACTGAGAACATGTTCTCATTTACAACAACAACCTGGGGAATGGTTACAGGGGAGAGGAGGGGGATGAATGAGCCAATTGTAAGATGGGGATGACGGACAGCTTGGGAATTTAGCCTGGACACCGGGGTAAACACCCCTACTCATACGATAAGTGCCATTGGATCTTTAATGACCTCTGAGTCAGGACACCTGTTTAATGTCCCATCCGAAAGACGGCACCCTAGACAGGGCAGTGTCCTTTTTTAGACCAGAAGAAAGAGGGCTTCCTACTGGCCCACCAACATCACTTCCAGCAGCATCTGTTCTCCCGTCCAGGGACTGACCAGGACCAACCCTGCTTAGTTTCATAAGCAAGCCATCAGTGGGATGCAGGGTGGTATGCCACTGGTAAATAATGTAGGCCTGTGGAGTTGAAGATACTTTAGCTAGTAGTGATGGTCTTCTCATACCATCCATGTCTACTGAGTCATATTGGGATGTGATACTGAGCATTATCACATTGCACTCATCTCTTTCAAACATTTGTTAATTCACATTATCCAGTTTGCCTCTAAACAACTACTGGATTCATTCATTCCGATTCTGATTATGGCATACTTATTTAGTTCTTTCTCTCTCCCGATCTCTCACTCTCTCTATCTCCTTCTACTTTTATCAGTGACCGGTACTCTCAGTATCTGACAGCCCAGGTGATTGACAGCGAGGGCCGGCTAATCAAGAGCACCAAGTCCTCCTTTTTCCATTTCCTGTCCTGCCTTCCCTGGGTGCCGGCCTATTGTCTGCAGGCAGGTGCAGAGGGAGGGAGAAAGGTGGAGTATCTGTGTCCTAACTCAGTCTACCTGTACTCACCTGAGGTGCACAATCTACTGGGGACTCACGTCAGCTATATTGACATGACCCCCAGCGAGTTCACCAAGACTCTAGGTAAGAAAGTGTCAGAGTGTAAGGACTACAACAACAAAAACTACAAATTACAGAGGCGTCCTTAATCCGGCTCCTCTTTTTTCTGTAGGAATGAAGAACCGCGTCAATGTGGAGGAGCTTATTGGCTACCTGAAGAAGTGGTGTGTAAAAACATCCTCAGCCAGTGGTCCAGAGGGGCAGGAGAAGCAGGAAGAGGAAGGGTCAGAGTTTAGCTCGACTGTGCAGCATGTCCACAGTGTGTACTCCTTCCTGCACAAGAACTGTTCTCAGACCAACCTCAAGGAGCTGTTCCAACACACACCGGCCGTCTTCATAGAGTACAACAGGTAGGTCACCTCCCTAACCCCAACCCGTGACCTCTCACCTCTAACCCCTCCCATGTAACACACCAGCCATGTTCAGCGAATACAACAGGTATACCACAGCCCTGACATCTAACCCATGTGTGTGTTGGTCGTGTCCCTCCAGGAACGGAGACTGGTGTTCCGGTAGGTTCTACCACCTGAAGGAGGTGTGTTGGAGCGACCCCACCGAGATGTTTGTCCGCTACCGGGAGCTGACCCGCGGGGCTGACAGTACGGTACAGGAACCCAGAGTCCTGGCCCCCTTCTACAGCAAACTGGATGACATGAAGGACCTCTTCAAAAGGGTATGGAACCACTCAAACTCCTGGTTTAACCCAGGGATTATTGATATGTCATACCTTTTAATATATATGGCACTTCAACCAAAGAACTGTATATGTGCCTTTTTCATTTTCAGATTACAGATTTGATATCATTTTATAAATTCACTGTCCAGAGTTCTCAGCTGACATGGTTCTCAGTATTGTACATGTTGTCTATTTATAGACTGTATGTAATATCAAGACTGGATGATTCATATTGACTAGACAACTAGAAATACTAGTATACAAAACATTAAGAACACCTGATTTTTCCATGACAGACTGACCAGGTGAATCCACTTCAGGATTTTTAAGCCTGGAGACAAATGAGACATGGATTGTGTAGGTGTGCCATTCAGAGTGTGAATGGGCAAGGCAAAATATTTAAGTGCCTTTGTACAGGGTATGGTAGTAGGTGCCAGGTGCACCGGTTTGTGTCTAGAACTGCAACGCTGCTGGGTTTTTCCACGCTCAACAGGTTCCCGTGTGTATCGAGACTGGTCCACCACCCAGGGGGTTTAGGGGGGTTTAGATGACACACCAATTTGATGCTTTTCTTTCTCCTTTGAGTATATTTTCTTAAACAACACCGTGTTGTGTTTTCTTACTGTAGTTGTTAAACGTGGAGTACACCCCATCCATGCTGCAGTATGTGGTTCTACTGGAGCTGGTGTGTAACTCCTGTCCTCTACCTACTGTAGATGTACTCCGAGATGTGTCCAAACTCTACGCCAGGCTGGGTGAGTCTCTCTCCCTCTCCTGAGTCACGGTCCTTTCATGGAAGTTATATAATGCCCTTCTACCTGAACCCAGTCTGAATAACTCTCTGTTGTGTCTGTTATTTCCTGTCGAAATAACGATCTCTCTGTGTCTGTCTCTCTTCAGCTGAGAAGTGTAAAACTGGACAGGGAGAACAGGAGCACAACCTAAGCATCAACCCCAGATACTGTTCTACACTGAAGGGTGAGGAACAACACACACACACACACTTTAGTTCCTTATTGGACTGGTTTTAGTAACATGTACATTCTTATTGTCCTCCGATATTCAGGGATGTTGCTGGATAAGAGGGTGTTCCCCACTAAGGACAACAGCTGGGTGACTCTAGCCCACAGACCCATGATACCAGACAGCAAAGAGCTGGAGAAGATCTTTAAGGCCCACAAACAGGTGTGTCTGCTCAACCTGCCCCTCCCAGAGAAGAGGCCTGCACCCAGGACCAAGACTGGACCATCCCAAGGTACTGGACATAACGCTGCAAATGTCAACATTGTGACTTAATAGGGAATGTACATGGAGAAGCTGTGGATCTGTATATCTGACACTCTCCTTTCCTCGCTCTCCCTCTCTCTCCCCAGGTTGGTCTGTCAGTGCGGGGTGGTTCAGTGAGGAAGATAGGATTCTGTTCCTGGAGATCTGTGGCGTACGCTTGCTGTCCCAATGTGTCAGTACTGAGGCACAGACAGAGAACTACAGACCCTGCCCCTCCATGCAGTGCCTGGTACGGTCTGTGGTTCCCTATATCCAGAGGTTCCTCTACTACCACGAGGACCTGCAAGAACTCTACTGGGAACTAAAGAAGAACAACATCAGGCAGACCATCAGACAGCTCACCTACGGACAGGTATAGTACAACCTCACCTTAGAACACATTTAGTACCTTACCGTGGAACCTAATCTGAGAAACTCATATTAGAGCCTTAGAACCTTACATTAGAACCTCACTTTAGCTGAGAACCACACCTTTTAAACTGGTAGGAACCTCACCTCAGAACCTGTGTTTGTGTGCAGGTAGGTATGTTGTACACGCGGTACCTGCTGTCTGTGAGTGATGAGGAGGATCCCGTGGTAGAGATGGAGGATGTCATATGTCTACTGAAGGACAACAAGGAACTCTACATCCAGAAAGACCACCTCTCAGCCAGGCTCGATATCTGCAGGTGTGCGCGCGCATGTGTATGTTTGTGTGTGTGTGCGCGCAGGTAGGTATGTGTGTGTGTGTTGGTAAATAACTCCTGACTGTGTGTTTCTTCAGAGAGCTGGTGAAGCTCTTCAGCTTCGAGAGCAGTCACAGGAAGGAGCTGGTGCACTTCCTGAGTGGTCTGATGACATCACTGCCGGACAATGCAGCTCTAAAGAGGTTCCTTCAGAAGGAGTGCCCAGGAGAACTGCCCAGTGAGGAGGAGGCATGGGAGGTCCCTCAACCTGTACTACCTGTACAGCCAATACCAGGTAGTGTGTCTTGCACTGACCAATGTGACTACACTCTTCGGAATATAATGACTGAAGATATGGAAGTAAACTGCAGACATTCCTTGTTAGAACTCCTCTCCTCCAATTCCAGTGGCATCACCGGTTGTCTCAACCCCAGAAGATGAGTTCCGTCCTGGGCAGGAGGATGGAGAGCAGACCCTAATGTGTTGGCCTCCCCGCGCCTCCCTCTCCAACACAGCAGCCAGTCGCACAGGTACTGAGAGTTGTCTCTGTGTGTGTGTTTCTGTGTGAATATAGTGTGTACCCGTAATCCTGTATGATCGTATCCTCTCAGAGCGCCAGCAGACAGCAGGACCAGTGGAGGCGGTGTTGAAGATGTGGCCCCCTCCGGCTGAACCCAAAGACAGCCCCAGCTATAGCCCCAGCTCCATCTCCAACCACAGCCCCAGAGAGAGAGACCCAGAGAGGGAGGTGGATGCAGGGAGAGAGGGTGTCCAGAGTCAGAGCCCCCGCGATGGCACAGCGGAGGACCATCCCAGCCACCTGGGTACCATAGGTCAGACCCTCTTTGTCCTTATTATGCAGTTTATTTAGGTGTTTATGATGGTATATGATTAGGTGATTGGTTGATTTGTCGATTGTTACATTTTTTGATCATATGCTTGTAAGCCGTATGGAACAGTATTGTAATTCTCTCCTCTCCTGGTTGTTTTGCTACACACAGAGCCCAGTCAGGATGCAGCAGTGGAAGCAGAGCAGAACGCAGACAAAGCTGTGGCAGGTAGAGAGTCTGGCCAGAACACTGCCAGAGGCCCAGACCAGCACAGACCAGACAAGACCAGTGGATACAACCAGCAACCGTAAGACCCATCCCCTGGCTGCGGCTTGTACACTCTGATCATTTAGTTTTTTTGCAGTAGTCCATTATATGGCATCTTTTAAATGTTACTTGCAACACTACATGACCAAACGTATGTGGAGTCCTGTTCGTCATTCCAAAATCATGGGCTTTCATATGTAGTTGGTCCCCCCTTTTGCTGCTATAACAGCCTCCACTATTTTGGGAAGGCATTCCACTAGATGTTGGAACATTTCTGAAGGGACTTGCTTCCAGTGAGGTCGGGCACTGATGTTGGGACGTTTAGACCTGGCTCGCAGTCGGTGTTCAAATTCATCCCAAAGGTGTTCGATGGGGTTGATGTCAGGGCTATGTGCAGGCCAGTCAAGTTCTAAGGGGCCTGAACCATGAAAAACAACCCCAGACCATTATTCCTCATCCACCAAACTTTACAGTTGGCACTATGCGTTGGGGAAGGTAGTGTTCTCCTGGCATCCGCCAAACCCAGATTAGTCCGTCGGATTGCCAGATAGTGAAGCGTGATTCATCACTCCAGAGAACGCGTTTCCAATGCTCCAGAGTCCAATGGCGGCAAACTTTACACCACAGCAGACGATGTTTGCATTGTGCATGGTGATCTTAGGCTTGTGTGTGGCTGCTCGGCCATGGAAACCCATTTCATGAAGCTCCAGACGAACAGTTCTTGTACTGACGTTGCTTCCAGAGGCAGTATGGAACTCTGTAGTGAGTGTTGGAACCTAGGACAGATGATTTTTACGTGCTTCTGCACTCTGTGTTCACGTTCTGTGAGCTTGTGTGGCCTACCACTTCACGGCTGAGCCGTTGTTGCTCCTAGACGTTTCCACTTACAGTTGAACGGGGCAGCTCTAGCAGGGCAGAAATTTGATGAACTGACTTGTTAGAAAGTTGTCATCCTATGACGGTGCCACGATGAAAGTTACTGAGCTCTTCAGTAAGTCCCATTCTACTGCCAATGTTTGTCTACGGAGATTGCATGGCTGTGCGCTTGATTTTAAACACCTGTCAGCAACGGATGTGGCTGAAATAGCCAAATCCACTCATTTGAAGGCGCGTCCACATACTTTTGTATATATAGTGTTCATATGAAGTGGGTAAATGATAGGTAAACATTATTAGTGACCAGTGTTCCATGTTTATGTACATAGGCAGCAGCATCTAAGGTGCAGGGTTGAGTAACCGGGTTGTAGCCGGCTATGAACAGTAATTTAAGTTCAAGGCAGGGTACTGGGCGGAGGCCGGCTAGTGGTGACTATAACAGTCTGATGGCCTTCAGATAGAAGCTGTTTTTCAGTCTCTCGTCCCGGCTTTAATCAAATCAAACTTTATTTGTCACTTGCGCCGAATACAAGTGTAGACTTTACCGTGAAATGCTTACTTTACTTTAAGCCCTTAACCAACTGTGCAGTTCAAGAAGAGTTAAGAAGATATTTACCAAGTAGACAAAAATAAAAAGTAATAATAATAAAGTAACAATAAGAATAACAATATTGAGGTTATATACAGGGGGCAGCGGTACCGAGTTAGTGTGCAGGGGTACAGGCTAGTTGAGGTAATCTGTACATGTAGGTGGGGGTGAAGTGATTATGCACCTGTACTGACCTCCTTCCCCCTCTCCCAGCTTCAGTACCACCATTCCAGAGGGGGTGGTATCCAGTATGTTCCAGGGGGCTAGCCAGCGTCCTCCCCTGGCCCTGGACTCACCTGTTTGGGCTAAACCTCTGCATCCTCAGGCCCTCCTGGAGGACCTGCAGCTTGAATGCCAGAGACCTTCCACGGTGAGTGACTGATCACACACATATGATGATTTATAAGCACAGTAAGAGGCTCGTCCTTTCTATAAGCAGGAAGTCATATTGCTAAGTGCACCTTTTTAAAAGGTGTATTTCTATGTGTGTTCTGTAGGTGCTGTTTTCTGATGATCAGAGGGACACAGTGGCCATCGGGGAGTGGGGTGAGAAGCTGGTCTTCTCCTTCCTCTGTCACTGGAGAGACAGCCAGGCCCCCGGGGGGCCCTGCCTGGTCACCTGGTACAACCAGTGCGGAGAGAGCGGCCAGCCCTATGACTTCAAACTAATTTTCAACCTCACTCAGGAGGGGGAGTCAGGGGAGGAGAAAGAGGAGAAACAAGAGAAGAAACAAGAGAAGAAGAAGCAAGGGATGGTAGTGAGAGAGGTGTTTGTGGAGGTGAAGTCAACGGTGAAGAAGGACAGAGCGTTCATCCACCTCTCGGCCAACGAGCTGGACTTTGCTCTGAGGGAGAAGGAGCGGTATCACGTGTTCAGGGTGTACAACGCGGGCGACTCCGAAAAGGTCCGTCTGTGTCGTATACAGAACCTGGCCCAACACCTCCATGCTAAAGACCTGGAGCTCTTCCTCTTTGTCTAGGAGAGACGATGGGGCACCCTATTCCCTATATAGTGCCCTAGCCATTAGAAGTGCACTATATAAGGAATAGGTTGCCATTTTGCACGAAGACAAGTATGTCTTTCTTCCTGAATGTGTCTTACTGTCCCTCCAGTAACATTTGGATTCAGGTCTGTGGAACATACCATTTGATACCATAATGTAGATGCCACTTTTGTTGAATTTGTTAAATTTAATAGCATAAAAAATACTTAGTTTATTAACACTAGTTCCCTAGTGAATGACAAGACCAATACCAGCTGAAACAACACATTTATTTCCTGAGTGTGTCTTATCTATGGTAACATTTGTGTTGATGTTTGTTGAAAAAAGTTGCTTCCTTTAGTTTATTAACTGTTTATTTTATCATGCACGCTGTTTTTATCTACCTCGTGTAAGAGAGGGGTCGGGTTTCTATGTTATAGCTATTGCACTATAGTCAGAAGGACTGCAGAGAAGACTTTTACTGGTAACTAATATTTTATATGGATTTGTGCTGCCTTTTAAACAACCTTTTAAATGCACAGATTTTCGTTTAAGAACCTTTTATAGTTTGAAGATGTGTTGAATCTTGACTGGTCTGATGTAAGTGAACATACACTTACGAAATATTAGGTTTATGCACTGTTCTCCGTCCCAAGCAGGTTGACAGTCAGGACATTCCCTGGTATTCAGCCAGTTATATTGTAACGTCATACTGGACTGTGAGTTAAGATATACAGTTTTGAAACCGAGATAAGGTGTTTGATTCAAACAGAATCTTTTATTTTTGTCTCAGCCCCCCCCCCCACCCCCCCAAAAATGAAAATACTGAACAACTGTTGATGTTAGATTTGTTTTATCATTCCGTTGAAAAATAAAACATCTTTCCCGGTAATATGGTAGCAAAAATAGTCTAATTTATTTTGTACCATTTCATTTCTCTGATCTTTGGAAAGTAATCAGAGGCTCTGAGTCTGGGTGCCGCACCTCACAAAATGCTAGCACTGCGTTGTGACGCAGATACACACACACACACACTCCTCATTGCTCTTTTCAGCAGACTTTGTTTGTTTGTGACATCCAGACCCTGTAGGAACAGAATAGTTAAGAGGCCTCTGTACCAGAGGATTAAGTGATTATGATGAGTGTGTGTGAAGATAAACCACGCAGAAACAGAGCAGGCTGCCAGACCAGACAGGCTCCACACACGACTCACACCGTTCCTCTGTAATTACTGTATAATTAATGAACAGACCATTGACAGGACAAATACATACATGCATACATACACACACTTAGTCATTGCAGTATTTTTATAGGCTTGTATCTTCCCTGTCTTGTGTGTATTTCTCTGTGGAATGTAACACTGTGGTATGAGGGAGTGTGTAATGTTATGGTATCTAGATAGCACTGCTGGCATTCTCCCATCTCTATCTGTTCTTGTGATGCAACCTGTTGGTAACACCACATCAGAGATGGTAATGATATGTTACTAGGTCTAATAACTAGTCCTTCTCACGCCTCACAGTGACAGTTTAATGCACCAGGTGCGGTAGTCTAAGATGTATTCTCTCTTCCTTCATCTTCAGTGGTCTGAAAGAACTGGACAGGTGATAGCAAAGTCCTACTGTAGTGAACATTCTCCTGTTTTCAGATCAGTTATTAGCCTAAACTAAGATGATGGAGAGGAAGCCACTGTTTGTTACAAGACTGTCATGCATCCAAACAGTTCCAATTGTGCTGATCATAGTGGTAATATGAAACAATGTCCATCATAGTCCTGCAATAAAATGACCAATTACTGATTTTGAGATGTAGCCCATCACTTTCCATGACTTGAATCCCTATAATGCCATAGCCCTCCCAAACTCTTCAACAACCGTCAACTGATAAATTCACGTCTCATTCCTACCTTTCCTTTCCGAGTTTAACTCGCTAATCTGTACGGAGACAGCGAGGACGGTCGCTCCGGTCCAGGCTTGCAAGCAGGGTGCGCGTCTACCGATTCTCCGCTGCTATTGGTTGAGGCGGAAAAGGGGCTGGAACCTCCTCTCTGATCCTCTCATCCAGGAGCGATGCGGAGACAATAGGACTGGAGCAAGAGAAGCTTGCGAAAGTGCTAGCGGTCAGCTGAGCAATGCGAATTTACCGCTAGACCGGGTGTCAACAGCACGATAAGGTACATTTGAATGCAGACGGGGAAGATAAATTGTTATATTAAACTGCTTGGCTATGTGCTATCATCCTCACGATTTGTTATTTATCTGGCGTGACTGGGCAGACTTCAGAGCCCTCGTATATTGAATGGTGAGTAGCCTATTGCAGAATGAGAAGTAACTGATATTGAATTATCTAAACATTGTAGAATCCTCCACTGTTGCTGCCGAATGGGTGGTGCGCATTTGCCTGGCACGAAATGAGACTTCTGCTTGCAAGGCTACTGCTGCAAGGTGACAGTCATTTGAAACAATGCTGTTGCATTTGTATTTCTGTGCTGATGATTTATTGCCGTCCTCCGTACTGGATGCGATGTCTTCGGATGTTTTATGGGTTTGCGTAAAAGTGTACCTGGATAATGCCAGGTGTGTGTAGTGCATAACATAGTCCATTATATCCGACAATTGATATGTGTTGCCTCTTCGCAATGTGGTTATCTTCATTTGTTCTAGGCTAGGCAAACGCGTATGTAAATGAATTCCATCGCTCAAGTGCTCTCTCGCGCGCGCAATGACAGTCACGCGCAATGACAGTCACTTTACATCATATTGACTGTTTTCCAGTTTCTATCTCGTCGTCAGCTCTCTCCCTCTCTCTCCGACGGTCACTTGTTCTCATCACTTGCAGTTGTCCAAGACAGACATAGTCATAGATATAGCATAGGCCTATGGCTAGGCCTACAGGGGACACCAGCATAGCCGCTTCTGGCCGGGTTGGTGCAGCAGGCGGCCAGGGTGCTCAGGGTCCGTCAAGCTATCAGAAACTAACTTTATTAAGGGAAAGGCCTTTTTATTTAATTTATATTTTTTTAAACTTCATATTCAACACCACCCCAACATCAACATATGTGAAAATGGCGCATTTCTATGTTTTGTAGTAAAAAAAGACAAAGGAAGAAGATAAGGAGGACGCTTAGCTTATGCACAGTCTCTAAGCCTTTATCTGGTCCTGGGACATGTCTATTGTGCTTAAAGGGATACTTACGGATTTTGGCAATGAGGCCATTTATCTACTTACCCAGATTCAGATGAACTCGTGGATAACATTTTTATCCTATTGAAGGAAGTTGCTAACTAGCGCTAGTGTAATTGCTAATGCAAATTAGGATTGGCACCTGAAACTATCTAACTCCCTTCATACTGGACACAAAAGGAGCACGCCCATATCCACATCAACGAGACAGCAGTGGAGAAGGTGAAAAGCTTCAAGTTCCTCTGTGTGCACATCACTGACAATCTGAAATGGTCCACCCACACAGACAGTGTGGTGAAGAAGGCACAACAGCGCCTCTTCAACCTCAGGAGGCTGAAGAAATTAGTCTCTAAGACCCTCACAAACCTTTACAGCGTGCACAATTGAGATTATCCTGTCGGACTGTATCACCGCCTGGTACGGCAACTGCACCGCCCGCAACCGCAGGGCTCTCCAGAGGGTGGTTCGGTCTGCCCAACGCATCCCTGGGGGCACACGGCCTGCCCTCCAGGACACCTACAGCACCTGATATCACAGGAAGGCCAAAAAGATAATCAAGGACAACAACCACCCGAGCCACTGCCTGTTCACCTGGTTATCATCCAGAATGTGAGGTCAGTACAGATGCATCAAAGCTGGGACCAAGAGATTGAAAAACAGCTTCTATCTCAAGGCCATCACTAGCCAGCTACCACCTGGTTACTCAACCCTGCACCTTAGAGGCCCTTTGTACATAGCCAAAAAACTGCAATAACTCTAAAACAGAGAGTTTGCATAAGGGGTTAGCACTCTTTACATAATAATCTTTTTTTTCTTACCAGCTATGCCCCGAGGTCTAACGCATCCGGGTGAGAATGGAGAATTGCTTTGTTCACATGGGTATAAAGCCTGCATGACGATATCTGCCAGGACTGGTTGTAAGCAGGGTTATAATGGCTGACCAGAAGCAGCTCCACTGCTCTCTGGGCCACCAGGCCTGCGGAATTAAAAGGGCGAGAGAACGGGGTCGTCAGCCCCCACCTCCTGAGTTTTCTTGAAGATTTCCGTGAGATTAATCCAATCGTCATTCTCGTCATCCCTAACTCACCTTCGCCTGACAGTATGTCGTCAGACAGTGAGGGGAGGGAGTCCAGGCTCCATGGCCTCACCCTCAACTAGGCACGGTTGTAGGGAGCTGAGCCTCAGCTGTCGCTGTTGGCTCAGTGGCGAGGGTACTACCAGATAGAAGCACGTTTAAGCCTCCTTTTCAGACCTGCCCTTGTCAACATTTAGCAGTTCTTACAGGACTCACGGTCCTCAAGTGCCTCTTGGACATATTCCTTACCCAAGCAATTGATGCATTGAGGGTGGGAATCTTTCCCGGCAATGATGAAACCGCAACATGGGGGTCTGAGTGCTTGGCTCGGCACATCCTGGGATGGGATAGCATTGGCCATTGTGAGGAACAGGGCTTGATAGGGGGACAGAGCAATGGCTGCTGTAAGAACAACGTGTAGTTGGTGTAGGCTAGTTAGTTAGTTAAACCTTGCTCCTTGTGGCTAACAAATAGTAGCTTGTGTAAACAGCGTAATAAGATAGTTAGCTAGTTAGAAGCCTTGCGGCTAACAGATAGCAATAATTAGCACAGTAGAATGCTTTACATGCTTGGGGGCGTTGGGGCTTTAGCTAGCTAGCAACTACCTCGTGGTGAAGGGACATGGCTAGCTCAGTGCTGGCTGAAGGAACCCACTTGGGGACAGAGTTAGCCTTTAGATAGTGTGCTTCCACGACCGAAGGAGCCGTGAGGCTGAGACGGTCAGACTAGTTAACACAATGGGCAAACGTAGATTAAACCAGACAAAAGAAGGTAGATAGAAATGCTACCATGTTCTACGTAGAGTATGCTAGTGAGGTTAGCTTGCAGCGTGGGCTAACCGAGTCTCAATAGCTAGCCGTGAAGCTAGTTACCAATGGCGACTGAGAGGATTGAAAGGAATTTCTACATTAAACAAAAGCTTTCCAGTTAGTACTCAACCTCTCGACAGGGTCTGAAGACCTACGCGCGGCAGCGATATCCTTCACGGTTCACTTGTGAATAGTTCATCAGGGAAACATGGATCCAGTCGATCTGAGGAGCACGAGAGAGTAATACTCTTTGTGCAGAAGAGATCCGAGAGTAGGTGATCCTAGCGAATCCCCACATGACATATCAAAATGAATAATTGAAAGAGAACCGATCAGAACTGACCTCCAAGTCAGGGCCAGAGGGGAAGGGAAGTGTGAGGACAGAGTCGTAGGCCTAGGCTACAGCTGCACCATGCAGAGCTCAACATGATGCAGCTCCTGAGAATGCTGTCCCAATAGAAATGATTATGCCTGACATAGAATGGGTGTCCTTTACGCAGACCTACAGTGGAGTCCAAAATTATTAGGTTATTGATCAAATAAATCATACAAATACTGAGCTGAGCTATTTGATAAAGATTTTAATTTACCGGCCATTGGAAAAATGAACTGGACCCATATGCATTGGGTGCATAAACCAATTAGAGCGTCATCCCACGGTGCTCAGAATAACAGAAATCACATTTAAATCAAACTGGAGAGACATCAGAAATATAGGAAGGCCAGGACTAAAAACAAACAAAATATAACTATTGTAAAATAGATTGTATCTGTAAAATGTATATAGTGTGTATACGGCGTCACTACAGACCCTGGTTCGATTCCAGGCTGTATCACAACCGGACGTGATTGGGAGTCCCATAGGGTGGCGCACAATTGGCATCGTTTGGGTTAGGGTTTGGCCTAGGGGTAGGCCATCATTGTGAATAAGAATTTGTTCTTAACTGACTTACCTAGTTAAATAAAGGTTACATTTAAAAAATCAGCCGGAAGTGGAAACCATTACTTTACTCCAATTAGGGGAGGGGCGGTAGGGCGTGCGGGAAATAATAAAGGAAAATATATTTTAAGAAGATATGTATATACACTACCTGTCAAAAGTTGTCATCAAGGCAAAGGCTGGCTATTTGAAGAATCTCAAATATAATTTATATTTGGATTTGTTTAACACTTTTTTGTTTACTACATGATTCCGTATGTGTTATTTCATAGTGTTGATGTCTTCACTATTATTGTACGGTGTAGAAAATAGTAAAAATAAAGAACAACCCTTGAATGAGTAGCTGTTCTAAAATTTCGGACCGGTAATGTGTATGTATATTTATATATATATACAGTGGGGAGAACAAGTATTTGATACACTGCCGATTTTGCAGGTTTTCCTATTTACAAAGCATGTTGAGGTCTGCAAATTTTATCATAGGTACACTTCAACTGTGAGAGACGGAATCTAAATCAAGAAAAATCAAGAAAATCACATTGTATGATTTATAAGTAATTCATTAGCATTTTATTGGAAGACAAAAGTATTTGATACATCAGAAAAGCAGAACTTAATATTTGGTACAGAAACCTTTGTTTGCAATTACAGAGACCATACGTTTCCTGTAGTTCTTGACCAGGTTTGCACACACTGCAGCAGGGATTTTGGCCCACTCCTCCATACAGACCTTCTCCATATCCTTCAGGTTTCGTGGGCTGTCGCTGGGCAATACGGACTTTCAGCTCCCTCCAAAGATCTTCTATTGGGTTCAGGTCTGGAGACAGGCTAGGCCACTCCAGGACCTTGAGATGCTTCTTACGGAGCCACTCCTTAGTTGCCCTGGCTGTGTGTTTCAGGTCGTTGTCATGCTGGAAGACCCAGCCACGACCCATCTTAAATGCTCTTACAGAGGGAAGGAGGTTGTTGGCCAAGATCTCGCGATACATGGCCCCATCCGTCCTCCCCTCAATATGGTGCAATCATCCTGTCCCCTTTGCAGAAAAGCATCCCCAAAGAATGATGTTTCCGCCTCCATGTTTCACGGTTGGGATGGTGTTCTTGGGGTTGTATTCATCATTCTTCTTCCTCCAAACACGGCGAGTGGAGTTTAGACCAAAAAGCTCTATTTTTGTATCATCAGACCACATGACCTTTTCCCATTCCTCTTCTGGATCATCCAGATGGTCATTGGCAAACTTCAGACGGGCCTGGACATGCGCTGGCTTGAGCAGGGGGACCTTGCGTGCGCTGCAGGATTTTAATCCATGACGGCGCAGTGTGTTAGTAATGGTTTTCTTTGAGACTGTGGTCCCAGCTCTCTTCAGGTCATTGACCAGGTCCTGTCGTGTAGTTCTGGGCTGATCCCTCACCTTCCTCATGATCATTGATGCCCCACGAGGTGAGAGCTTGCATGGAGCCCCAGACCGAGGGTGTTTGACCGTCATCTTGAACTT
The DNA here is from genome assembly GCF_002021735.2 of Oncorhynchus kisutch. NCBI lineage: Eukaryota > Metazoa > Chordata > Actinopteri > Salmoniformes > Salmonidae > Oncorhynchus > Oncorhynchus kisutch. The sequence goes on along the minus strand of NC_034198.2, from coordinate 19,489,049 downwards.
CATCCATTTTCTAATAATTGCGCCAACAGTTATTGCCTTCTCACCAAGCTGCTTGCCTATTGTCCTGTAGCCCATCCCAGCCTTGTGCAGGTCTACAATCTTATCCCTGATGTCCTTACACAGCTGTCTGGTCTTGGCCATTGTGGAGAGGTTGGAGTCTGTTTGATTGAGTGTGTGGACAGGTGTCTTTTATACAGGTAACGAGTTAAAACAGGTGCAGTTAATACATGTAATGAGTGTAGAACAGGAGGGCATCTTAAAGAAAAACGAACAGGTCTGTGAGAGCCGGAATTCTTACTGGTTGGTAGGTGATCAAATACTTATGTCATGCAATAAAATGCAAATTCATTACTTAAAAATCATACATTGTGATTTTCTGGATTTTTTATTTTAGATTCTATCTCTCACAGTTGAAGTGTACCTATGATAAAAATTACAGACCTGTACATGCTTTGTAAGTAGGAAAACCTGCAAAATCGGCAGTGTATCGGTAATGGTAATTCATTTAACAGAACACACAACTCCTGTAATGAAGCCGACAATAAATCGTAATTTTCAAACATTTGCCAAAATGCAAAAAAAAAATGTTCTAAAAACCATTCTAAACATCACACCTGTGACATCGATTAAAATATCCATTAGGAATTTAGAAAGGGGGGAATATAATGATCAACAACTAGGATGGGTTGCTAATATGACTAGGATTGTGCCTTTGGCTTCTGGGCAACAGAACAAAGTTGATATGAAAACGAATAGAACAGAGGAGAAATGGCATAGTGGTAGATCCTATATGGAAGTTCATTGAAATAAATGTTCCAAAATTATATAATTAAACCATTATTATCATTCAAAATACCTCACCAGAAAGCATGACTCAGAGGAATCGAGGATCATTTGCTTCTTTAAAACAAAATCATAAGTTCACAGGCCAATGCCTATTTACAGTACATAGGAAGCCCACAATTGGGTCAGTGGGAGTGGCAATAGGCCTAGCTGATTATTGTGTTGCAGGTGCAGGGAAAAGCATCTAAAATATGTTTTTTGAGTGTAATTTAAAATGTTGAGACAAGAAGAAGGGGAGGGGTGAGTTGTGAAGATCGAGGCAAGTTTCTCTCCAGAATGGCTCAGCATTCACTGTTTGTTTGTGTGAATTGTTTGCCCTGTGATAGTTTATTTTGATCAATTCAGGCTGAGTAGAGAAATGAATGTGATTGAAATAAACAGCATTTTAATAATATTTCCTACTGTTTTAATTTGTCGGCTTTATGTAGCCAATTTTTACTTAGTTGACAATGGATTGACTTCATTTATAAAGCCTCCAATGGATCACAGTGGATCAATGGGATTGTGTCCGTATGGCAGTGGCTGGTCCTCTAGCGTTCATTTAATTTAAACTTTTTAGATTTGATCATTTTACAAGTGAAACTCAAACGTTATTATTGAAATTAAACTCTTCCATGAAAATGTGCATGTGAAAATACTAACTGGCACGCAGATCGGTAGAAATTGTAGGGAAGGATACATTGTAAGCTTCCCTAAACTTGAACCTCACCTGCCGCCTATAAAGTCTATAAAATAATTGCCTCCATGTTTTCAATGGTGGGATTTTGACTGTACGCTACGTTGAAGCAAGGTAACACATGCCTCATATAAATCAAGTAGAACATTTAGGTTTCAAACAATTAAGTATGTTTTCAAAATGGATTCTGCCTCCAGGTCACATTGTAAAGTGTTGGAATGCCGCCCTGTTGCCTGCACTTGTAGCCTATGGTGAATGGGAGGCACGCTTCAATTTGGCCTACCAGTTGAGAACTACAACTAATAGCTGTTTTTAACACACAATTGCATTTAGAATTGTTGCGAAATGAATGGGCCTATAAAATAACATGTTTTAGGCTACTCCATCAGCAACCAGCTGAGGAGCATCAGGAGAAATGTGATAAATAAAATGGGCTACATGAGGACTAACGAATATACACACACAGCAATTTAATTCCACAAAATTATGCAAATTAACTTGTAGACGATAAGCATGACGGTCAAATGTATTTTTGGGATTTTCTTTCTCCCGGTCATTTTGGCCAGCGACAGTTTGTCTGTGCATGTGTGTCTGTTGTGTGTGGCCCGCATGCAGATCTAGGCCAAGCCCAGCTGATCAAAGGGGCTTATGATGACACACACACACACACAGATCCATGATGAGTCAAAGTATAAGTCAGACAGAAGCCCAGTTGACATGAGCAGAGCTCGCCTTTACTTTAGAATTCAACACCAGCAGCAGCTCAACATAGTCCAGTGAAAGTCAAATCCAGTGTGCCCCTCTGTCTGTATCTAACTAGAGCTGGTTGAAACAATCACTGCTTGGCTGCTGTTGCTAAGGAGGTCTTGGACTTGTTGGACAGGGAAGTATGTGTGTTCTATAGAAGGCATTTCTACCTAAATGTTGGGTAACGTTATGTCCTCTTGAATGAGATCCTGCTTTAGGACTAGACTAGGGTTTGATATAGAGCTTTGTGTGTGTGTGTGTGTGTGTGTGTGTGTGTGTGTGTGTGTGTGTGTGTGTGTGTGTGTGTGTGTGTGTGTGTGTGTGTGTGTGCGTGTGTGTGTGTGTGTGTGTGTGTGTGTGTGTGTGTAATGAGCTAGCGTGGTACAGTACCTGTTGTACCTGAAGCTCTTCACACCCCTGTGGTCAAAGCAGGAGGTGAAAACCACTATCTGTGTTCTTTCTCTCTTTCTTTCTCTTGGTTCCAGCTGTGTGTTGCTGAAAAGCTGCCAGACTGGCAAGGAAAGGATCAGGTGATTAAAGAGAGAGAGATGCAAATAATGCTAATATATTTGGCTGTTAGATTACATGCCGTAGAAAATAATCTGTGTGTTTCCACCAAACAATCCAGAAGGGTTGTACACTACAGACTATGTGTGTTTGTCTCCAGTGCTCTCTTTTGAATAGAGGAAGGTCATCTTTCATCTTCAATTCTGATGATTTCATTTATTCGAGTGGACCGGCAAAATGGCTGCCTCTTAACAATACAGTAAAAAAACATCTTTAATGTATTTTGTTACAGCTGCTTCCATATTGGTCCAGTATCAGGCAAATTACTATCTGTTGAAAGGCTTCAGAAGAGAGCTAGTGGCTTAACTGCAGCAGAGCAGAGCAGTACTTTTGTTGAGGTTGTTAGAACGTTGGAGGAATAACATTGTGATTCTGGTGTGTTTGCCTCAGCTAACTTAGCCTGTCAGCTTTGGCTTGGCTGTTGCATAACAGCAATCTGGAAATTGGCAGAGTGCTGTCGGCTTCTAACTAACCTCTGAAAGAGATGGTAGAAAAAGAGAGGGAGAATGACAGAGAAGGGGGGAGGGGAGGGTAAAGACAATTTCCGCCACCTTGGTGCAGTGGATATACAAAATAATTAATAACATGCCATTGCCATAGAAACAAAAACCACCAGTAAACATTTTACTGATGCCACAGACAGACAGATGGCTATTGCAGACTTCCTCTCATCCAAAACTTCCTGGTTGCTCAGCCATTCACAGCCAGAGGTGCCAAGTGCCACCCAATCCAGTGCAAGAGCTGCTGTCCAACTGAATGTTGAGATCCTGGTCTCTGTACTAATGTAACACTGTTGGTGCACCGAGACTTTTTTGTGTTTTTTAAAACTTTTATTTAACCAGGTAGGCCAGTTGAGAACAAGTTCTCATTTACAACTGTGACCTGGCCAAGATGAAGCAGAGCAGTTGGGTGGGCTATTTACAGATGGGCTATGTACAGGTGCAATGATAGCTGATGCCTAAAGTTAGTGAGGGAGACATGAGTCTCCAGCTTCAGTGATTTTTGCAATTCATTCCAGTCATTGGCAGCAGAGAACTGGAAGGAAAGGCAGCCAAAGAGGAATTGGCTTTGGGGGTGACCAGTGAAATATATCTGCTGGAGCACGTGCTACGGATAGGTGCTGCTATGGTGACCAGTGAGATGAGATAAGGCGGGGCTTTACCTAGCAAATACTTGATTGGGTTTGGCAACGAATATGAAGCGAGGACCAGCCAACGAGAGCAAACAGGTCACAGTGGTGGGTAGTATATGGGGCTTTGGTGACGAAACGGATGGCACTGTGATATGCATCCACAGTGGTGGGTAGTATATGGGGCTTTGGTGACGAAACGGATGGCACTGTGATAGACTGCATCCAATTTGCTGAGTAGAGTGTTGGAGGCTAGTTTGTAAATGACATTGCCAAAGTTGAGGATCGGTAGGATAGTCAGTTTTATGAGGGTATGTTTGGCAGCATGAGTGAAGGATGCTTTGTTGCGAAATAGGAAGCCGATTCTAGATTTAATTTTGGATTGGAGATGCTTAATATGAGTCTGGAAGGAGAGTTTACAATCTAACCAGACACCTAGGTATTTGTAGTTGTGCACATATTCTAAGTCAGAACCATCCAGAGTAGTGATGCTAGTCGGGCAGGCGGGTGCGGACAGCGATCGGTTGAAGAGCATGCATTTAGTTTTACTTGCATTTAAGAGCAGTTGGAGGCCACGGAAGGAGAGTTGTATGGCATTGAAACTCGTCTGGAGGTTAGTTAACACAGTGTCCAAAGAGGGGCCAGAAGTATACAGAATGATGTCTTCTGCGTAGAGGTGGATCAGAGAATCACCAGCCGCAAGAGCAACATCATTCATGTATACAGAGAAAAGAGTCGGACAACAGGCCCTCCGATTTGACACACTGAACTCTGTCTGAGAAGTAGTTGGTGAACCAGGCTAGGCAGTCATTTGAGAAACCAAGGCTGTTGAGTCTGCCGATAAGAATGTGTTGATTGACAGAGTTGAAAGCCTTGGCCATGTCGATGAATACGGCTGTACAGTACTGTCTTTTGTCGATGGCGGTTATGTTTAGGACCGTGAGTGTGGCAGAGGTGCACCCATGACCAGCTCAGAAACCAGATTGCATAGCAGAGAAGGTACAGTGGGATTCGAAATGGTCGGCGATCTGTTTGTTAACTTGGCTTTCGAAGACTTTAGAAAGGCAGGGTAGGATAGATATATGTCTGTAACAGTTTGGTTCTAGAGTGTCTCCCCCTTTGAAGAGGGGGATGACCGCTGCAGCTTTCCAATCTTTGGGGGTCTCAGCAATACGAAAGAGAGGCTAGTAATAGGGGTTGCAACAATTGCGGCGGATAGTTTTAGAAAGAGACGGTCCAGATTGTCTAGCCCAGCTGATTTTAGGGGTCCAGATTTTGCAGCTCTTTCAGAACATCAGCTATCTGGATTTGGGTGAAGGAGAAATGGGGGAGGCTTGGGCAAGTTGCTGTGGGGGGTGCAGAGCTGTTGACCGGGGTAGGGATAGCCAGGTGGAAAGCATGGCCAGCCTTAGAGAAATGCTTTTTGAAATTCTCGATTATCGTAGATTTATCGGTGGTGACAGTGTTTCCTAGCCTCAGTGCAGTGGGCAGCTGGGAGGAGGTGCTCTTATTCTCCATGGACTTTACAGTGTCCCAGAACTTTTTGGAGCATCCTTTCCTCTTTGTCCAACCCAGTACAGGTGGCGTCACATCTGCCCACTAGGTGGTTTTAGTAGTGTAATTGTCCCAGAATATTTAAATTGGTGGATCCTGGCATCCTTGTCGTGCTTTTAGTGTGGGCATCAAATAGCTGTCATTGTCACTAAGCTGATGACTCATCCAGCTATGAGGCTGACGCTTGTGCTGGAGCTTCTATAAAAGTACAGCAGGGCAGAGATACTGACATACACATAGACACACACATACATGCACACGCACTGACACTCACATAGACACACACATACATGCACACGCACTGACACTCACACGTGTACCTGGAAACATTTGTCCTAGCTGCCAATGCAGTGCTAGGACAAGTTGAGTTGAGAGTACTGTTCCAGAAACCCTCCTCCAGGCTTAAAGAGATGGTATGTGTGAGAGAGACGTAGTGGTTCTGATTCAACACTGACAGTAATTGAGCTTATGTCCGAGAGATGACAGTATTGTGATAGTCCAAATACTTATGGCACCTTCATATTGGAGTATAGAGCCGAATGAAACATTTTAGCTTCACTGTCCAAATAAAGGGGGGGCATGTTCCATAGTGTTTTGTGTTAACCAGAGGAATTAAACATAAAGCCTGGAGTTTCCATAAACAGAGCCAACTTGTTTCATGTCATTCAAAGTGTGTGTGTGTGTGTCTCGTGTGTGTGTGTTTCTCGTGTGTGTGTGTCTCGTGTGTGTGTGTCTCGTGTGTGTGTGTCTCGTGTGTGTGTGTCTCGTGTGTGTGTCTCGTGTGTGTGTGTCTCGTGTGTGTGTGTGTCTCGTGTGTGTGTGTCTCGCGTGTGTGTGTCTCGCGTGTGTGTGTCTCGCGTGTGTGTGAATCTATAGTCTGAGGAATAGGTCAGTGTTCTGCACCTGGATGGTAAACACTGTTCAGAAAATAAGGAAGTAATATTATTCTGAGAGAATAAGCACACTGTGGTAGGATGGAGTTAGGCTGGTGTGTGTTTGTGTACATCACTACGTTTTCTTTATCTTGTTCGATATTTCTTTATTGGACATACAAGAGAAACAAAAACAAGATTTCATTTTTTTTGTATAAACTGTTAATGTCTTTGCATGTTTGATGTATTTTCCACTAACAAAATGTCTGCCTGTTTCTATTTCTGCCTGTTTCTCTCTCTCCTCTTCAGTGATACAAGCCGTTAGCCACCTCTCCATTCCTGCCCGTGTGTCAGTCCCCTAAACCCGTCACCTGTTCCTGTCCGTCCCTTAACCGTATCCCCCAGTACACCCCCTGACCTGGTCCCCAGTATGAGTTCTTCTCCGCTGGGTTCCCGTGGCAACATGGACATTCTGGAGGAACTGCAGCTGATTGCAGCCCAGAACCTGGAGATGCTAGAGATCAACAAGTACTATGATGTCATCAGGGAGCTAGGCAAGGGCACCTACGGCAAGGTAGACCTGGTCATACACAAGATCAGAGGTGAGGAGGACACACACACACACACACACACTTTGATCTTGAGGATACACACATTTAACAGGATCATTCACTGGTCCATTAATCTACAGTTCATAAATATCCAGGATTACATATAGAGTGATCAACTATTACAGTCATTCACCTCTCACGTGTTTTTTTGTGTTTTTTTCTCTCCCCAATTTCGTAGTATCCAATTATTAGTAGTTACTATCTTGTTTGATCGCTACAACTCCCGTACGGGCTCGGAAGAGACGAAGGTCGAAAGTCATGTGTCCTCCGAAACACAACCCAACCAAGCCGCACTGCTTCTTAACACAGCGCGCATCCAACCCGGAAGCCAGCCGCACCAATGTGTCGGAGGAAACACTGTGCACCTAGCGACCTTGGTTAGTGTGCACTGCGCTAACCAAGGAGTCGCTGGTGCGCGATGAGACAAGGATATCCCTACCGGCCAAACCCTCCCTAACCCGGACGACGCTAGGCCAATTGTGCGTCGCCCCAAGGACCTCCCAGTCGCGGCCGGCTGCAACGGAGCCTGGGCGCGAAGCCAGAGTCTCTGTTGGCACAGCTAGCACAGCTAGCGCCCTAGACCACTGCGCTACCTGGGAGGCCTCATCTCTCACATGTTGTTATCCCCTCAGGCACCAAGATGGCCCTGAAGTTCCTGAGGAAGAAGACGACCAAGCTGAAGTCGTTCCTGAGGGAGTACAGCATCTCTCTCTACCTCTCCCCCTGTCCCTTCATCATTAACATGTTTGGGATCGCCTTCGAGACTGACGACTACTACGTGTTTGCCCAGGAGTATGCCCTGTCCGGGGATCTCTTCGACATCATCCCTCCACAGGTACACAGAGGCAGAAATAAAGGGATGCATATTTGGGATGTTCTGTTATAATTGCTATGTAGGCTTTGTTGTAAACATGAATTGGCTCTTAATAATGTTCAATGACAGTTTATAACAGCCTTTGTCACATTGTCCGTAATGTTCCAGGTTCCAGTGCTTCATAACACGTTTATAGCGGTTGTCATTACAAATATCTTTGAGGTTTATATTGTTTTCTAACCTCCTCCCCTCTCCATCCAGGTTGGTCTCCCGGAGACCGTCGCTAAGCGCTGTGTGCACCAGGTTGCCATCGCCCTGGACTACCTTCACTGTAAGAAGTTGGTGCACCGAGACATCAAGCCTGAGAACATCCTCATCTTCGACCGCGAGTGCCGCAAGGTCAAATTGTCAGACTTTGGCATGACACGCCGCGCTGGCTCGCCGGTCAAACGTGTGAGTGGGTCAAATCACATGCAACTTTATTTAAAAAGACAAATGTAGCGAACTGTATGGGTAATAGGGTGTCGTTTGAGATGCAGAAAACACCAAGTATGTCATAAAAGAGACCGGGCCTCATGGGAGCCAACTTAAATAAAGAATGAAATCTTCCTCGTCAATAAACAAATACTATTTCTTCCTCTCCTCCTAGGTGAGCGGTACCATCCCGTACACGGCTCCGGAGCTGTGCGACACGTCACGCCACGAGGGCTTCTGCGTGGACTACAGCACGGATGTGTGGGCCTTTGGCGTCCTCCTCTTCTGCATGCTGACCGGTAACTTCCCCTGGGAGAAGGCCCTGCCCTCTGACTCCTTCTACCAGGAGTTCACACGCTGGCAGAGGCGCCGCACGGGCACCGTACCCTCGCAGTGGCGCCGCTTCACAGAGCAGGCCCTCCGCATGTTCCGCAGGCTCCTCTCTGTGGAGCAGGACCGACGCTGCTCTGTCAAAGAGGTGTTTGGCTACTTCAGCCACAGCTGGATGCTGGATGGAGACAGCAACGGGAACGGAGGAGGGGGTGGAGAGAGAGAGAGGGAGAGAGGAGGAGTGAGGGTGGAGGGAGACAGCAACGGGAACGGAGGAGGGGGTGGAGAGAGAGAGAGGGAGAGAGGAGGAGGAGGGGTGAGGGTGGAGGGCGAAGGGAGGAGTACGTCGTCCTCGTCTGGGGAGGACGATGAAGACATGCTGGTGGAGAGGATGAAACAGCAGACTCTGTCTCCTCTGTCTCCTGTGTCTGTGGGGACAAAGGCAGGGATGATGGAATCAGGTGGAGGACACCATTTTGTGTCTGTTTCCACCACCAGCTCCGTATCCTCTACTAACAGCTATGAACGCATGCCCAGAGACAGCATCAGCAACAACAACCAGCCCTCAGGGCGCATGCTGGTGGCTACACCTATAGAGATCTGTGTCTGAGAGATGTATGTGCGAGACGGGCCTGAGAAGGACTGAAACACTGCGTACAGTACACACACACGTACAGACACCTACACTCATATACACACACATACCATACATACATACATACGGAAAGTATTCAGACCCCTTTACTTTTTCCACATTTTGTTACATTACAGCCTTATTCTAAAATTGATTCAATAGTTTTTTTCCCTCATCAATCTACGCACAATACTCCATAATGACAAAGCAATAAAAAGGTTTTGGAAATTTTGGGGAAATGTATTAAAAATGAAAAAATGAAATATCACATTTACATAATTAGTTATACCCTTTACTCAGTACTTTGTTACAGCCTCGAGTCTTCTTGGGTATGATGCTACAAGCTTGGCACACCTGTATTTGGAGAGTTTCTCCCATTCTTCTCTGCAGATCCTCTCAAGCGCTGTCAGGTTGGATGGGGAGCATCGCTGCACAGCTATTTTCAGGTCTCCAGAGATGTTCGATCGGGTTCAAGTCCTGCGTTGTCTAAGCTGTGTGCTTAGGGTCGTTGTCTTTTTGGAAGGTGAACCGTCACCCCAGTCCGAGGTTCTAAGGGCACTGGAGCAGGTTTTCATCAAGGATCTTCTTCATTTTTCATTTGGGCACCACAAATGAGTTTGTAAACGGTGTGTGGTTGAACTGAAAACTGGATTAAGCTGTTCAGAAAATACCTCAAAAGACGTCCGCAAAAGTGCTAATTTGAGACGTTTTATTTATCTTAGTAACTTGAATCAAGAACTTTAGCTAATTTGGCCAGCAGCCAGTAGGGCAGGTAGACTAACTACCTTGTGTATGGTTAACTAAAGGACATTCAGAGACCTGTCCCGAAGCCACTCCTACGTTGTCTTGGCTGTGTGCTTAGGGTCGTTGTCCTTTTGGAAGGTGAACCGTCACCCCAGTCTGAGGTTCTAAGGGCTCTGGAGCAGGTTTTCATCAAGGATCTTTGTACTTTGCTCCGTTCATCTTTCCCTTGTTCCTGACTAGTCTCCCAGTTTCTGCCGCGTAAAAACATTCCCACAGTATGATGCTGCCACCATGATGCGTCACAGTAGGGATGGTGTCAGGTTTCCTCCAGATGTGACGCTTGGCATTCAGGCCAAAGAGTTCAATCTTGCTTTCGTCAGATCAGATAATCTTGTTTTTCATGGTCAGAGTCCTTTAGGTGCCTCTTGGCAAACTGGCTGTCATGTGCCTTTTACTGAGGAGTGGCTTCTGTCTGGCCACTCTACCATAAAGTCCTGACTGTGCTGCAGAGTGCTGCAGAGATAGTTGTTCTTCTGGAAGATTCTCCCATCTCCACAGAGGAACTCTGGAGCTCTGTCAGAGTGACCATCGGGTTTTTGGTCACCTCCCTGACCAAGGCCCTTCTCCCCCGATTGCTCATTTTGGCCAGGGGCCAGCTCTAGGAAGAGTCTTGGTGATTCCAAACTTCTACCATTTAAGAATGATGGAGGCCACTGTGTTCTTGGGAAACTTTCCCAGACCTGTGCCTCGACACAATCCTGTCGCGGCGCTCTACGGACAATGCCTTCGACCTCATGGCTTTCTTTTTGCTCTGACATGCACTGTCATCTGTGGGACCTTATATAGACAGGTGTGTGTCATTCCAAATCATGTCCAATCAATTGAATTTACCCCAGGTGGACTCCAATCAGGTTGTAGAAACATCAAGGATGATCAATGGAAACAGGATGCATCTGAGCTCAATTTCGAGTCTCATGAATACTTATGTAAACAGGTAAAAACCTGTTTTCGCTTCGTCGTTAACGGGTACCGTGTGTAGATTGGTGAGGGGAAAAAAATATTTAATCCATTTTAGAATAAGGCTGTAACAAAAAGTAAAGAGGTCTGAATACTTTCTGAATGCACTGTATACAAATATTCACACACTTTCATACATACTATGTATACTCAGACACATACTATACTATAACTATACATTATTATCATCACACACCAAAAAATTGAGAACAGGGTCAAATGCAAGGACATTTAATGAATGAATGAATGAACATTCTGCCAAATGAAAAGGGATCAACTCAAGACATTCCTGATGATTCCGGTTGGGGTCTTAGTGTAAAATGATTCAGTCAGAGATCCAGTGATAAGTCATTCTACAGAAATGGCAAATCTTTATAGAGACTGCAAAGACTCAATGAACAACATACTGAACGATCAACCAGCCAACCAACAAACCAAGACTGACAGACAAGACACGGAAAGAGAGGTTGAAAAACACATTGTGATCTGAAATGCTGGTATTCAGACAGTTTCAGAAAAGAAAACCAAAATGTATTTCTTAAAGCAATATATTTCCCCCAAAAAGACTGAAGTCGAAGGTGAATTGAGAAAAAAGAGCTTCAGAACTGGCATGGTGGAACCATTTATGAAAAAGCCAAAAGATGAAGAGATGTTCTTTTGATTAGGGTTTTTAGCTGATAGAAATTCTTTGTAAAATGTTCCTCAATGAAAGAATATCATCAAAATGAACAGCAGTTTGGATGCTTACTGTAATGCAATGTGAACTCTGGTACTAAGTATGTATGTGTGTGTGTACAGTATGTATGTATGTATCACGGTATGTTCCATGTGTATGGATTGGAAATATGATTAGGCAGATTTTTATTTTGCCTTAAGATTTACTTTATTTATTTAAATCCTAAATAACCAGATTAGCTTGAGGTGTTTTGTGTTAGACTCATTTTGGTAAAGGTTTTTGGACACTCTAGTGCCAAATCTCTACATGGTTTTCTGCAACACATTTTGAACAGCTGGATCTTGAAAATGACTGTGTTTAATAGTATTTTTTTGCATGGCGTACTCTCTCTCCAGTTTATGATTTAGATTTAGTCCGATGATGTGCTACACATTAATATTGGATCATTCAAAGCCACCAGATGGAGAAGTGAAAGGCATTAAGTTGGTAACACTTTATATGGATAGTCCCAAGTAGGTGGTTTGTCGATGTAGACATTTCAACTAACTGTCCATCAGGGTCGGGGTCAATTCCATTTCAATTCCAGTCAATTCAGGAAGTACACTGAAATTCCAATTCTCTTCAATGCTTTTCATTTGGAATTGGAATTTGGTTTACTTTCTGAATTGCCTGGAAGTCAAATAGATAGACCCCAACCTTGCTATCTACTAAGCCTAGCCTTAACCTTAACCCTTATCCTAACCCTTATTCTAAACATAACCCTAAGCGCAAACTTAGCAAGCAGTTGCTTATCAACATAGAGTTTGTTGATAGTATGACCATCTGTAGATCATCTATATGGGACTATCCAAATAAAGTGGGACCATTTAGATTCATGTATTTCACTTTATTCTGCCACAGCAAGTCAAGATGACAGATAGCTCTAAATGATTTCCAACACTTTATCCCTGCACCTTAACACACACATATCTACTTCATTTTTACACATTTTAATCAATTTGATTATTTTTTTTAATGTATTAATGCTGATGAATAGAGTATTGTTTGGATTTTTATAATTATTTAGCATTTTAAATTGAAGCTGAAAAATACAGTGGAGTACACAGTCACATCTTAAAACAATTGCATGTTGAGTAACTAAAACATATCTTTATGAATCATTTTAACTGGCTTTACAAAAAGTTAGGTCAAGATTGTTGTAATGTGGAATTTAGCTGTAGCACAATTTCTTGCATTATGTCCTGAAGCAAATATTGGTCTTATTACCTTGAGACATCTTAGGGCTCAATACCAGACAAAACAATAATAGTTCATTTTTATTCAATGTTGTGTTTGTATGCTGTTGATGTTGTGTTTCCATCTCACCAGTAAGAACTAGGATCTAGAGCTAAGTTACTGAGCCTGGGAATCCTAGATTTTCTAGAATAGTTTAGATACTGTAGTTCTCAAAATAATGCATTTTTGATGAAGTGTGTAGCTTCTAAATTGCCAAGTGTTGAGAAGTTGCAAGGGACATCTGGAGAGGATTTCTCAATTTCTTGCCAAGCAAAACATCACAAGAGTAATGAATTAGTCATTTTAAAGTCAGAAATAAGATTTAAAAAATAAAATGTGTGTTGTGATTTCCAGACATATTTGCATAAATCTTTATGTGCTGGAAAACAATTGTAAAAAAAAAAAAATGTTTGCTGTCACAAGCTGTAGTATTCTGTTCTTCATAATTGAGTGTATGAATGTCGTGTAACAGTCAGTAAAGTTATTTTCCCTCTGTGGTTTGACATCTTCCAACAATGAACTGTTCAATAAGGTTTGTAGCTAGTTGAAGTATTGTTCAATCATGCTCCGGGTAGAAGTGGGCTTCAGGCAGAGATTTAGGATCAGCTTACCCTCCCCAAATCCTCACCTTATCCATAAGGGTGAAAAACTCCACTGATCTTTCATCAGTGTCTTGGGTAGTGAGATTACTACACCTTGTGACAACCTATGACCTTACTTCCAGTCCCGATGCACAGGGCTGGAGTTGTTTCTCTAGAGGCTAGCGGTCACCAAGCCGAGTCCTGGGGACTCGCTAGGTGTGCAGGCTTTTATTCTAGCCCAACACTAACACACCTGATTCAACTAATCATTCAAATCGAAGGCTAAAACCTGGGTTGCAGACCATAGCTGTAGCCAATAGATGAGTTAGACAGAGGTTTCTGCAAAGCTATCATGATGTAATGTGTTGCAACTTGTGTATTGGAGTTCCTGTCTGTCTGTAGTGACATATTGATGCGGCATCATGATTTGTGGTGCTTTAGTGAGTGGGGCAACACAGCGCGAGAACTCGTGTCTGAGTATGTCTTTGCAATACAACTGTCTTCCCTGTAAGCTCTGATTTAGTCGACAAAAAAATTAAAACTGTGGTTGAAATGAATGCCGGTGTGAGTTTGTTCCCTGGACTCAGATGTCCCGGTATTCTGCAGGAGATACGGACATGCTCTTCTTACATTTCTAGCTATTACATCAGATCACAACACAGCCCATTTAGCAACTGCAACAGTACCATGTTACAGCATCTCTGCACTAGCAGTGTGTTTGCAATAATATGAAGATTCATGTTCTATGGGAAGTTTAAGAAAATGTAAAGTTTGAACAGTTGGTTGTCTATACTCTAACTATTAAAATCATGAGGCCGTCACACACACACACACACACAAAAGGGGGATGCAACAAAATGTTTATTTTACAGTTACATCTAGCTCTGTTAGCCAGAACCCACACAGTACAAAATAACACCTGTAAAGTCACCTTAAAATAAAGAGGGAAAGAGAAGTGACACTGGCAGCCTTGTCAAACGTTACCCATAACACAACTGACAACTAAATGTATCAAGAACAGGTTTAACCAGTAGACTGTAAAAAAAAAGGTTATAGTAGCCAACACATAGCCTCTGCTGTGATGATCAATATCCTGCTACTGTTAGCATTGCTCCAGTCAATGTGTGGTAACATTTCTTAGGTCAAATCATTTGAATAATTGAGACCCAGCCCTGAGATTTAGACATGAGAACAATATTACAAACCAAACCCATTTTTACAACCATGAAAATAACAATCCAAAAGCCCCATCTGGTACAATGCATAAGTTTGATTAAATAAAGCAGCTGTGACAATAAGGAACAGCAGAGCGTTTGGCGCTCATTTTGCAAAGTATGACAAATTCGGGTTCACTGCAATACATACAAAAAATAAACAAAAACGACAGATGGCACAATATAACCAGATATGGAGGTAAGAAGAGGTTATTATGTGTAGCTAGCTACATTCCAATAGCCATACCACTTAGAATTCATGCCCAATACATTGCTTCATTCTAGGTGCTATACTAATGTGGATATTGGTACAGACACACACACACACACGTGTGT
Source organism: Oncorhynchus kisutch (assembly GCF_002021735.2). Taxonomy (NCBI): domain Eukaryota; kingdom Metazoa; phylum Chordata; class Actinopteri; order Salmoniformes; family Salmonidae; genus Oncorhynchus; species Oncorhynchus kisutch. The sequence continues at coordinate 19,473,955 of NC_034198.2, read as the reverse complement.
CTCCTGCTGTGTGAGGAATCCTCTCCCGGGGAGCGGCCTGCTGTAACATTCACCGTCACCACTGTTCGGTCTCCCTGTACAGACCTCACAGGTCTCAGAACAGCACTGCCTCTACTACGGAAAAGTACACGCAGAAACTAACCACCAGGCAGCACAACCGACATTAACCAACCACAGTGACATCTCTAAATGTACAGTCTATCAGACCTGCTTGGTTTACATTCGAGCTGCCCTGGTTAGCGGTGTGGATGTCCAACAGAAAGGCAATGTACTGGACACACACTGATTTGTCTTTGCAACAAAGTCGGTGAAAATGAGTAGGACAATCTAGAGGTCTAGTAGCAGTGATAAGGCTTTAGGAGAGTTCAGCTGAGGGTTCGACTTCAGACAAACAGGTGAATGGAGAAGGTTGAAGATGACCATTCTGACCAAATCAACAGCTACCTGGTAAAGGTTGATGTAAAATGTGGTCGATGGTTAGAAACTACAGACTGACTGTAGCGCTTCTGCCTATACTTGTTGGAATTCTACAGACAACAGAGGTCATCTAAAATCAAGTCAGTTTACATCATGTGACGGTTGAATGGTCCTAGCATGTGCCCTTGTTCAAACAAATAATGCATGTGTAAAGTATTGTGAGTATTGGCTTGCATTATCATTGGAAATGTAATTCTAGAAGAGAAATAAATCATTTGTGTCTCAGTAAAAAAGATCAGAAGAGGAAAGCAGATCAGATGACCGGTAATGAAGTGTGGACCAATCACTTCAGTCCCAGACAGCTGAGAGATAAATACAGGAATGGTGTCAATGGAATGAAAACAGATGAACAAGTTCTCTCTACTGACGATACCAACAACTATGTGGGGCAGTGCCTGAATTAGATGCGACAGGCCAGGGTGAGTCTGCTTTTGGAGATCATACTGCAGTCATGGCAAGTGCCACTCCAAAGTGCTTTTAGCGACTTCCATCCTCTTTAGAGGAAGTACAGTCACAGGATGAATGAACAATACACACAAGCTACAGTTCCCTCAATTCTTCATATCTACTATACAAATGTGCTGACAAAACATAGTGCAAGTAAAATCAGTTCAATCCGCCCACTGTAAATCAGAACTAAAACCGGTATTGTTTTCATCACATAAGAATAAACCTGTCAGTCTTGTAGCAAAGTATGGTCTTTATGAAAAGATATTATCAAGTACCTGTATTGTAATCAGAAATGGTTCTGTAGAGAAACTCGTGGTTGGTCTAAATACGAGACCATTCTGCACTGTCTCCACACCACCCCTATTCGACCATCACTTCCTCTACCAAGTGGAATCTTTAGCATTGGTTCTTACTAATAACTTAAGACACAAACTATGGAAGTCTGTTCGGGTCATCGCATGTCAAAAACACACAGGTTAAAATAACCCTATTTGACCCGTCAAATAACATGACCCAACCGGCCTTCAATAACAAACACCTCCAGGTCAATTGCAAAGTAAAAACAAAAGCAACAAGATTCCCAAAAAATAAATAAGCAATATATAAATCACATACTTAGAAATCTTACAAAATTAAATATCTCAAATTTTATTGTCAACATTTCAAATAAAAAAAGGGGAGAATCCTTTTTCCTAATAAATAATTACAACGCAATAGCACGTGTTTAGCACGCCACTGTAAGGAGGTGAACACATCTCTCTTCTAATGGTAACCTTGGCTTTGGGCCAAGAGGTGACTCCTCTGTTCAGTCATTGGCCCATCTAGCAGCCTCCGTAACCTCTCCAGTCCCATGAGAAGGACAGAGGTAACAGGATATTAGGACAGCCGTGGTCTTCTGCATAGTCTGTGCAGCGCAGTGTATCACTTGAAGGCAACAGAACAAGTAGCAGGAGTAGCAAGCCAGCTTTCAAATCAGAGGACAGCGTTCCAGTGTCACCATGGTTACCGGGCTCATAGGAGAAACCCTGCGGAACACCCTGGAACGGAAGAAATTAGATTTTTTTTTTAAAGAAAGAAAAACACATTCATGTTTCCAAACAAAGATATTTAAACATTTAGCACTTCATGATTTGGATATACACAGAAATGCCCCACTACCATCATTGTTATTAAAGAATGTTACAATAATGTGTGACTCGCGCACACACACAGGTCAGTAATGCTGAATTTCGTGGGGACAAAGACCAGAAGAGAGGTGGTGCTGTTGTGTATAACGTAACAGAACCACTGACCATGTGTAGTCTGTGTCTTGGTTGTGTCACCTGTCATCTCTTCTGTTCCCAGGAGGGCCTTTGAATGACTTGTTCTGGGGAGGTAAGCGTACACACAAAATCCCAGTGAAAATAAAAAAATGTAACACTGAAAGTAGATCAGTGTACTGTACAATACTAGCAGTGGCTAAGGGCTGGAGAAATCTAATCCCAATGTTCATTCCCTTCTGGGTTTTCAGGGACTGTGTACAGCGCCTCCAGAAAGTATTCACACCCCTTTACTTATTCCACATTTTGTTGTATTACAGACTGAATTTAAAAATGGATTGAGATTGTGTCACAATGTAAATGTGTATTTATTAAAAGTTTTTTTTTTAACCAATGAATTAAAAACAGAAAGCTGAAATGTCTTGAATCAAAGTATTCAACCCCTTTGTTATGGCAAGCCTAAATAAGTTCATGAGTACAAATGTGCTTAACAAGTCACATAATAAATTGCAATGACTACCTCATCTCTGTACCCCATACATTGAGTGACCTTACAGATAATTCTATCGAGCTGTGAATATCAACCGTAGATGACTCAACCACAAAGAACAGGCAGGTTTTCCAATGGCTTGAGAAGGATACCCATTGGTAGATGGGCAAAAAATGTTTTTACCTGACATTGAATATATTTTTGAGCATGGTGAAGTTTTTAATATCACTACATCAGAAAGGATACAAGTGTCCTTCTAACTCAGTTGCCAGAGAGGAAGGAAACTGCTCAGGGATTTCACCATGAGGCCAATGGCGACTTTATAACATTTACATAGTTTAATGGCTGTGATAGAAGGAAACTCAGGATGGACCAACAACATTGTAGTTACTCCACAATACTGTCCTAATTGACAGAGTTAAAAGGAGGAAGCCTGTACAGTATACACATTTACATTCCAAAACATACATCCTGTATGCAACAAGGCATTAAAAAGTAATGCTGCACAACAAATAGGCCTGAATACAGAAGTGCTATGTTTTGGCCAAATTCATGAACACATTACTGAGTGCCACTCTCCATATTGGTCAAGCATAGGGGTGGCTGCGTCATGTTATGGGTATGCTTGTTTTCGTTAAACACTGGAAGGTTTTTCATAAAAATAAAACATAAATGGAGCTAAGCTCAGAAAAAACTATAGAGGAAAAGCTGGTTCAGTCTGCTTTCCACGAAACACTGGGAGATTAATTCACCATTCAGCAGGACAATACATTATCTAACCCTTATTTTACCAGGTAAGATGACTCAGAACATTTACAGCAACGGCCTGGGGAATAGTTACAGGAGAGAAGAGGGGGAATGAATGAGCCAATTGGAAGCTGGAGATGATGAGGTGGCCATGATGTTATGAGGGCCAGATTGGGAATAACCTAAAACAAGGAGTTGCTTACCAAGAAGACAGTAAACTTTCCTGAGTGGCCAACTTACAGTTTTGACTTAAATCGCCTTAAATCTATGGCAAGAACTGAAAATGGTTATCTAGCAATTATCAACAAGCAATTAGAAAATAATAAAATGGTCAAATGATGCACAATCCAGGTGTGGAAAGATCTTACAGATTTACCCAGAAACACTCACAGCTGTAATCACTGCCAGAGGTGCTTCTACAAAGTATTGACTCGAAAACATGTTGTTTTCACTGTGGGTTACTGTGTATATAAGGGTGAGGAAACAAATCTATTTAATCAATTCAGGCTGTAAGTCAATGCTGAACTGAAGCCATACTTCATTTTAGCGATGTACAGTAAATCCTAAAATGGAGGATTGATAAATTGTTGGCTTCATGCCAGCTTCAACTCTTCCACAAAGCCAATATTTGTACAATACAGTGAGACTGAAATAACTGACAACCACACAGAGAGACAGAGAGAGAGAGAGAGGTTTAGTAAGGATCAAACCTAGCAGTCACTTCAATTAATCAACCATCCATACCTTGTGCTTGGTGCATTTCATGGAGAAGTTCTCTTCATTGAGGACACAGTCTGTGGGGGAGAAGAATGCTTGGATCAATAAAGACAGTGATTCATCAGATGGCTCAATAGCAAACAGCAGCCGAACCAGCTCCCCCACACACCAACAGGCTACAGATAGGGATAGGTTGTAACAGAGAGAGCTTGCAACACACACCTCCGCTTAGAACAGCCATTTACAGAACATACAGGGCACGTCCGTGGAGCTGGGGTGCCCGTACTGTTATTGAACCACAGTATTAGGCCTAACCTTCAACTGAAACACCCCTCTACCAGACTGTGGAACATGGCATTCGGCACAAAAAATAGACAATCAGGGAACGTTGCTGGATGTCTGTTTGAATAAGATACAGATATAAAGCAACATTATGATAAATCACGTCTCAGAAAAGACTATGAATATTATCAGTCACTGAGGTGGCTCAAACTTTTGGTCTGACTGCAACCAAGTCCCATTTGAATGCCTTGGCACGCAACAGACAGCAGGTCCTCTGTAGTCTAACGCTCTTCGTGGCAAAACGTTTTGCAACGGAAAGACGAAAACAAGCGTTTCTTATTGGACAAATTCAGGTCCCTCCCCATTTCAGCCCGTTTGCTTCCCGATGAATATACCCGTGGCTCGGCTGCTAGACTAGGCTTGGTAATGTTTACTATGAGAACTCAGCGCCATCAGTCAGATGTTGTAGCAGCTAGTGACAGGCTGGAGAACTAATAGGTGTCAACACAGCAGGGAGTCACTATACACACAATCCTGCATTAGAATCATGGCAGACTTATGTGAAGACCCAGTATACTCCCTAGTCCTGGATGCCTGGTTGAGATGCTTCCAAATGCCATCCTTCCCTCCTCCCTTCTTTGGCACAAGTATTGGAACTGGGCCCATTACTAAGCAGAAGTTGAAGAGTCCCAAGCTAGGGATGGGGACAAAGAGGGGGAGACTCACCTGACTGTAGAGAACACCTGTAGTGATACTTGTTGAGGCATCCTTTGAAGAAGCAGCCCAACATGGCACCCGGGTTATGGCAGCGAGAACATGTCTGAAAACACGAAATATAATGAATTGGTTGTGTTCCAGGCCAAGACCAAAATACAAGCTGCTATAATATTTTTACATTGCTAAACAGAAGTCTGATACTATTACACACTTCTACAAAAACATGGTAAAAGCCCAATTGTAAAAATATGTCTAAAACAGACATATTCCCTATGGGAGATAAAGACATACAGTGCAGTCAAAGTATTCAAACCCCTTGACCTTTTCTAGATCTTGTTACGTTACAGCCTCATTCTAAAATGGATTAAATACATTTTCCCCATCAAGCTACACACAATACCCCATAATGACAAAATTGAGATCAGGGCCATCCTATTTCCATTGATCATCCTTGAGATGTTTCTACAACCTGATTGGAGTCCACCTGTGGTGAATTCAATTGATTGGACATGATTTGGAAAGGCACACACCTGTCTATATAAAAGGTCCCACAGTTTACAGTGCATGTCAGTGCAAAAACCAAGCCATGAAGTCGAAGGAATTGTCCGTAGATCTAAGAGACAGGATTGTGTCGAGGCACAGATCTGGGGAAGGGTACCAGAAACACGTCTGCAGCATTGAAGGCCCCCAAGAACAAAATGGCCATCATTCTTAAATGGAAGAAGTTCGGATCCACCAAGACTCTTCCTAGAGCTGGCCGCCCAGCCAATCTGAGCAATCAGAGAAGGGCCTTGGTCAGTGAGGTAACCAAGAACCCGATGGTCACGGTGACAGAGCTCCACAGTTCATCTGTGGAGATGGGAGAACCTTCCAGAAAGACATCCATCTCTGCAGCACGCCACCAGTCTGGGGCAGCAGGTAGCCTAGCGGTTAGAGCGTTGGGCCAGTAACCGAAAAGTTGCTGGATCAAATCCCCAAGCTGACATGGTAAAAATATGTTGTTCTGCCCCCCGAACAAGGCAGTTGGCCTACCAGGGAACAGTGGGTTGTCATTGTAAATACGAATTTGTTCTTAACGGAATTGCCTAGTTAAATAAAAGGTTAAGTACATAAAAAATATATATATAAAAAAAAAATGTAATGGTAGAGTGGCCAGACGGAAGCCACTCTTCAGTAAAAGGCACACGACAGCCTGCTTGGAAATTGCCACAAGGCACCTAAAGGACTCTGACGATGAGAAACAAGATTCTCTGGTCTGATGAAAACAAGATTAAACTCTTTGGCCTGAATACCAAGCATCATATCTGGAAGAAACCTGGCACCACGATGAAGCATGGTGGTGGCAGCATCATGCTGTGGGGATGTTTTTCAGCAGCAGGGACTGGGAGACTAGTCAGGGAAAGATTAATGGAGCAAAGTACAGAGAGATCCTTGATGAAAACCTGCCAAGACAACGCAGGAGTGGCTTCGGAACAAGTATCAATGTCCTTGAGTGGCCCAGCCAAAGCCTAGACATGAACCCGATCGAACAACTCTAGAGACCTGAAAATAGCTGTGCAGCGACGGCCCCATCCAACCTGACAGAGCTTGAAATTATCTGCAGAGTAGAATGGGTGAAACGCCAGAAATACAGGTGTGCCAAGCTTATAGCGTCATACCCAAGAAGACTCATACCCAAGAAGACTCTAGGCTGTAATCGCTGCCAAAGGTGCTTCAACAAAGTACTGCGTCATTATTTGGTATTGTGTGTAGATTATTGAGGGGGAAAAAACGATGTAATCCATTTTAGAATAAGGCTGTAATGTAACTAAATGTGGAAAAGGTCTAGGGGTCCGAATACAACGTATACACCCCAATCATAAATCAACAGAGACTCAATTAAACAGAGGCACATCTATTCCTGGGCTACAAGACTTAAACTTACCGTCTCCTGACCCACCTTGACCGCCTCTTCCAGACCGTAGACCCTCCCCTTCACCAGGAACACACCTGCAGACCAGATGCTACAGTCCTCGTGGAGCCAGTACTCACACTGGTCTAGAGGCACCACAGGGGGGCTGTACCAGTCCTCTCCTGCAGCCTCAGATGTAACCCCAGCCCCATTCTCTATCCTGGCCCTCTTTGCTGCAGGGCTGCCTGAAGGGTCACTGTTGCTAGTCCACCTCCCCAGCAGGCCCTCTTGGTTCAACCGTGGACCTGGTTTGTGGGGCCAGGGGACCCCCGGGGGCCGAGCACACTTTCTGCCCCGGCCTCTCATGCTGCAGGACGAGTCAGAGTCACTGAAATCCTCCTCTTCTTTGGGGCCTGGGGTCCTAGTAGGGGGTTTAGCGCTGGGTCTGTTTCCCTCAGGGTAGTAGGGCCCGTGGAGGTCCCCCAGGTCCATGGCGTTAGCCGAGCCTCTACAGAGGCAGCAGACCAGGGAGCTGTGGTATTGGCTATGGGTGGAGATGCGGCCCAGCTGGAGGCAGGAGGTGGAGGGTACAGCCCCAGGGATGAAACCCCCAGACCCTGAGCCTTCAGCATGCTGTTGCCCCTGACCCTTCTTCTGCCTGGGCTTCTCCTCCTCAGGGTAGTTGATGACAGTACAGTTGGCAGGGGAGGTGGAGGAGGGTTTAAGGCCCATGTGGATGAAAGGAGAGAAAGTATCCCTCCTCATATCCCTCTTCTCCTCCTTGTAGTTGACATATTTCAGTTTTATCTCAGGCTCCTGAGGGGAGAACATAGCGGAAAACTTGCCCAGTCTGGGTTTCTTCCGTTTCTTCTTGGGAGCAGGGGTCACCTTCGCTGTTTTAGCTGTGGGAGAAGATGCTTCCCTGCATGCAGTCTTCACTTTATGCTTCCCAGGGCTTTTTGGAGATGTTTTAAGTGGCGGTGATACAGTCAGTACATCCACCTCAGAGGGCTCGGGATCTGCAAAAGGTGGGCTGGAGGTTTTTGGAGATGTACTGTGGTTGTGTGGATATTTGGAAAAACGGGTGTGTTCAGAATCTGACGTAGACTCTTTACAACTGTCTGTGTTCCTGTTAATGCTATCCAGACGGCCTTTCGTTGCGGCTGCCTTTACTTTAGTCTCTCCCTCTGAGCTAGATGCTGCTTTATTCTGGACTTTCTTCTTCCCTACAGATGAGGTCTGTTTGTTAGGACTAACATTGGCTTTAGATGGACTGCTCTGAGTCTGGGGATTTGTCAGAGGCTGGGTTTGCGTCTTTGATGCCTTGGGCTTCTTAGTGGATACTTTATACCAGTTAGGGTTTATGTTCATCACTATGGCCTCTAACCTTGTTCCCCTGCCAGAGCGAGGGGGAAGTTGTTTCCTCTCAAAAGTCCTCTGCTCTGCCTTTGCATTACCATTCAAGTGAGAAGCAGTCGTCTCCTTTGGTTTCTTTTCTAAAACCTCTGGGAGAGTGCTCTTGTCTTCTGTCAAGTCAACAATAGGCTCTGAATCTGCCTTGGGTTTATGTCCTGGCTGCTGGTAGTCCTTGCTGGTATCTAACATTGGTGCATTATCACCATCATTTTCAAAGCTGGGTGAGCAGGAGGCCTGAGGCAGAATGAACACATTCTGTACGTCATCCAGTGAGGTAGAGGGAGAGACCGTGTCCCCCAGAGGACTGATATACTCCCTACTATGAGAACACAGGTCCCTGGGACTCATGCTGTCCTGGACGAGGACAGGCTCCTCCGTTCTAGACGAGATGAAAAAGAGAACCTCTGAGTCAGCCCTCTGTCCTTCCTCCACCATGTCTGTAATGAGAGGCTCTGGAGAGGAATCAATACATATTGCAGAATTAGACCAGCTGCTGCTGCTGCTACTCCTGCCATTCTGCAGTCCTGCATTGTTGTCTGTGTCCTGAGAAAGACTGTGTTCAATTGAACTCGCTCTCTGATGAGGATGGTATTTCTCCACGCTTCCATTACTGTCAACTCGACTGCTGTTGATTTCATGACACTGCTGCATCAGACACACCCCTGCCACATTCTCAGCCATCACCTGGGCTGGAGGCATAGAGTCAAACATTTCAGACTGGGGCGCTAAGCCCAGAGGCCTGTCCATCTGCTGCAGGTAGCCATCCATTGTTGAGAACTTGCTGATTGACGGTACGCCGTAGAGAGAGGAATGGTGAGAGAGAGAGTCATGAGTGGAAAAGATATGAGACCTGCTTACATAAGAGAGGGTGACTGTAGTGTTGGAGAAGGCATCGTTCGGCTGGATCTGGTCTCCTGGTTGAAGCGTGTGCTTGGGGTCAGTTTCTGGGAAGGAGAGTCCCTTGCTGCTCCCAGAGCCTGGGTACCAGCTTGGAGGCTTGACCACCTGTAGGGCCTCCATGGAGTTGGCTTTTACGAGGCAAATCTCACCTTTCGTGGTCAGGTCTATGGCAGCAGGGAGGCTACGGGTGGAGGAGAGGTCTTGGGGCTGTAAATCAGAGTCCCCCGGTGGTTGCTCCATAGCAACTGAAATTTAGCAGAAATACAGAAATGTTGACATTGTATTTATTTTTGCTGACCTCAGTGGGAACATGATTGGATATAGGTCAAGATTGAGTTCCATCTAGCCTGGAAACCTGACAATGAATATCTTTGAATTCTAGGTCCGGCATAAATGAGTTTGGATCAAGAAAGTTTCCTCTTTACGACCCCTACAAGTCGGAATGTTAAATCAAATTATATTTTAACTTAATTTACCAGTTGTCCATGCGGTTGGTCCTTTTGCAGGTAGGAATAGGAGACAATATCCACAGTAAAGTATAATTATGTCAACTTTTCAAAGCGCATGCATACTTCCCGAGCTCATGCACATGTTTATATAGTTCAGGTGATAAATCTGAATGCACTACCAGCACTTGAAAAGTTGATGTAATTACACTTTCTTGGGGATATATTGATTCACAATCCTACCTCCAAAAGGACCAATCGCACAGACAACCGGTAAAGTTAACATATCATGTTAATCAAGGTTCTGGCTTGTAGAGTTAACGTTAATGAGAGGAAACTTTCCTGATCCAAACCCTCATTTATGCTCGACGTTCAATCCAATCTCCAGGCTAGGTTCCATCATCCAGAAGCACATTTGCCAGCAGTGGATTTGAACTTTCGTTGTCTATCTTTCTAGCTAGCTAACGTTAGCTACATAGTAACTTATCAACAACTAGCTAGCTATATCAAATAGATTAGATCATTTGCTAACTAGAAAGTTAAAATGTGCCCATCTTCAGTAAAATCTCCGAAGTGCAAACGTTCAGTGTTCAAAATTACAACACAGAAGTCAGACCTAAAACCTAAAAGGTTAGCTAACGTTTCCGTTGGCTGTCAAAGTTCAGTTTTCCGTACTGTTGAAGATCAGTGTTAGTGTCCCACGAGTTATGCAAATACTGAACAACCAAATTGCACACTAGCGTGTAGTGACCAAGCTGAGCTGGAAAAAGTGGTCAAATCATTAGTGTTTGCTAGAAATGCACCAAAATATAGTTAGTGTTAAGAGAAAGTAACAAGTTGACAGCTGGCTTCGAAACCCTCTGCCCTCTTACAAATGAACATAACGTATGTTTCGCTAGTTAGTTAGCGACACTCACCGGAACTGGAATGACAGTTGACAGGCGAGAGCTATTATTCCTGGATTACCTACATTTGTGTGTCTTCACTCAGTCAAATGTGAAGGATGATCGTGCCACTACAAGAACAGCTAGCTACTTCGCTAGTTATTACATGAACCATACATGACACGTTCACTTAGTAAACAGGATAAGTGCTGTTCTGGTTATCAAATGTAGCCAGTTCGCGATGTGCTACGCCAAAGTTCGATAGTTAGCCGCGTACCACAAACTGCAGCTAGCTAATGCTCTGCTCTGGATCTGTTATGACAAGTTAATTTGTAAATGATATGGCAACGTTAGCTTATTGTGAAACAATGGGTGGATGGCTGGTGGCTATCATAATACAATACTTGAACATTTGCTGGATATAGTGCCACTCAGCTTTGGGGATTGATCTCCCCGCACATAACGGCGAAGTGATGCATCTAGCGAATATAGCTAACTAACTACCCTCGTTGACTTATTCGTGGTTAGCTAACTTGCTAAGCTAACTTGCTAATTTGCTAAGCTAACTTGCTAGGCCTTTCATATGAAACAAAAGAGCGAGCATACTGCGCTGCCGGAGACTGAAACTTACCCAAACGGGAAGTGGGGGGGGGGGGGGGGGGCTTTAGAAACGTCCAATTCAACAGTGAGTCCCACCCAACATCTCGTTCAAGACCCCATCTGCTAGTACCATAAAACGCCAAACTATATCGTTAAAAAAAATATCCACTTTTGTAAACGGGATAAAAAAATATAAAAAAATATAAAAAAAATCCCTGGCTGTAGCTACTTTGCTACTCTCCGCGCGTGAGCTGCACTTCAAGAACAGCATTTGTCAGCTGGCGAACACAGTGAAGCATTATGGGAAGGTAGGAAAGCGGGCAGCGTTCAAGACATGAATGTTGTGTGGAGTTTGACTGGAGTGATTACTGAGCTCTTCAGTAACGCCATTCTACTACCAATGTTTGTCTATTGAGATTGCATGGCTGTGTGCTCGATTGTATACACCTGTCGGCGACGGGTGTGGCTGAAATAGCCGAATACACAAATTTGAAGGGGTGTCCACATATATACATATATACAGTGCTTTCGGAAAATATTCAGACCCCTTGACTTTTTCCACATTTCGTTACAGATGTATTCTAAAATTGATTGACCTGTTTCCCCCCCCATCAATCTATACACAATACTCCATAAAGACAAAGCTAAAACATGTTAAGAAATGTATTACAAATAAAAACTGAAATATCATATTTACATGTATTTAGACCCTTTACACAGCACCTTTGGCTGCGATTACAGCCTCGAGTCTTCTTGGGTATGACGCTAGAAGCTCGGCACACCTGTATTTGGGGAGTTTGTCCCATTCTTCTCTTCAGATCCTCTCAAGCTCTGTCAGGTTCGATCGTGACTGTCGCTGAACAGCTATTTTCAGGTCTCTCCAGAGATGTTCGATTGGGTTCAAGTCCGGGCTCTGGCTGGGCCATTCAAGGACATTCAAGACTTGTCCCGAAGCCACTCCTGTGTTGTCTTTACATTGTGCTTATGTAACAGTATAGCTTCCGTCCCTCTCCTTGCCCCCACCTGGGCTCGAACCAGGAACACATCGACAACAGCCACCCTCGAAGCATCGTTACCCATCGCTCCACAAAAGCCGCGATCCTTGCAGAGCAAGGGGAACAACTACTCAAGGTCTCAGGTTGTCCTTCTGGAAGGTTTTCCCATCTTCACAGAGGAACTCTGTCAGAGTGACCCTCGGGTTCTTGGTCACCTTCCTGACCAACGCCAATCTCCCCAAATTGCTGTTTGGTTGGGCAGCCAGCCCTAGGAAGAGTCTTGGTGGTTCCAAACTTCTTCCATTTAAGAATGATGGAGGCCACTGTGTTCTTGGGGACCTTCAATGCTGCAGACAGTTTTTGGTACACTTCCCCAGATCTGTGCCTCGACACAATCCTGTCCCAGAGCTCTACGGACATTTCCTTCGATCTCGTGGCTTGGTTTGCTCTGACACACTGTCACCTATGGGACCTTATATAGACAGGTGTATGCCTTTCCAACTCATGTCCAATCAATTGAATTTACCCCAGGTAGAAACATCAAGGATGATCAATGGAAACAGGATGCACCTCAGCTCAATATCGAGTCTCATAGCAAAGGTTCTGAATACATAAGGTATTTTATTTTTTTGCAAACATTTCAAACAACCTTTTTTCCGCTTTGTCATTATGGTGTTTTGTGCATAGATTGTTGAGGTAAAAAATACATGTAATCCATTTTAGAATAAGACTGTAACGTAACAAAATGTGGAAAAAGTCCATGTCTGAATACTTTCCGAATGCACAAGTTATTGATAGGAAACCTACAGTAGTATATGATTGCAGTCCTCTCACATCTGAACTGTGCAAAGTCTAGATGATCAATGTAATTTAACTACATACTAATACTACATAATGCTGGTTAGTTTAATCAGTTTGGAAAATGAGTAATAGAGTAGTAGATGAAAACAACGAAAAGACAGGGTGCAAAAATATTTATTGCTAATAAACCTGTTGTCAGTTGGTGTACATTGGCTGTATATTTACAATAGTAGAGTACAGAGGGAATGCCATGTGAGACAATAATCCAAAAACATTTAAATAAATACAGATTGCCACTGAACAAGACTACATACAAACCAAATCCTCCCATACAGCTGGACCAATAAGATTACAGAGAAGGAAAACAATTATAGAAATGTATATATTTATAGTATAATCAGCAAATCCCATCCATAATGTATTTATTCAGCAGTCACCTTCCAGGGGTAATTTAAAAATGGTCCTGTTTCAGAAAACATATTCTATGATGTTAATATTAATCATATACAAGCCAACAACTCAGACAATGGAGGAGCAACATCCAACGTAGCAGATAGTTTACTTGTACAATGATGCAGGCAAACATTTTCTTTCCATAGCTTGTTTACTGAGCCAGACATTAATCTGTGCTGAAATGATAAGGGGGTGGAAAGAAGAATTAACATGACCTCACCTAGCATAATACACAGGCCTGAAGGCAGGATTGTTCCTACGGTTTGCTTACGCAAGTAATTATTCCATCAATATGCAAGTAATTATTCCGTCATTATGTAGTTGTGTTTAGCCATTACAACATTACACTTATTCCTTCGGCTATTCACACAGACTAAGGAGTTAAAACAGTAGCTTACACAGCCATCTTTTTTTAGTGTCTGCATGATAGATGCTTCATTAAAAACAGTACAGAGTATTTACAGTGAGACATGGCGCTGGAAACAAAAAACAAACAAAATGTCACAGTAACTGAAGTGCATGGAACGTTGAGCCGAGACATAAAATTCAATCTTCATACCATGTTTTTTTGAATATACGATGTGTGTGGTGACCAGTGTGTTTCTAAATAAGTCATTCCCTAGCTAAAATATAGTGGGCTTTCTAAACATGCAGCAGGGTGGTTGGAGCGGTTCAATGCAGGCGACACTGTCAGAACTCCTTTGTGTCTTTGTCAAACAGATGGAGTCGCTGCTCGGCCGTCAGACCTTCCTTAAGACTCTGGAGACAGAGAGAGAAACAGAGAGACAAAAAAAACAAAAAAAACTGTTAATGACCATGGCCAGGTTTGATTGTGACTTTAAAGTGGACAGGACTGAATCATTGAGGAAGCAGATTGATGCAAACAGAGAGGAGTATCATCAATGATCCACACAGAGACGTGCACTCATTTCTCTCCTTGGTTAAAGTGATATTTCTCTGTAAGGTCCCAATGGCAGCAAATAAAAAATAAAAAAGGTGATCCCATTCAAACCCACTAACGATGTGTGATTTTGGCATCCTGTTCGTTGTAGTCTGGTTGGGTAAATTACCTAAAGGAGAAGGGTAGGCCTATAGGTCCTCAGGCAGCCCTAGCTGTCCCAGGGCATGTCACGAGCCACAGACTGAGGACAGAAGGGGGAAACACACCGGCATGTGAGTGTAAGAGGTGAAACACACCTCACCACACTTACCAGGTTTCCTGACACGTGTTGGTACACTTTTTTCTACATCTGATAGAACCAGTCTAACCCACACTGAAATAGATGCACAAAGGGATTGTTTCAAGGTTTTAAGAGTAATATAACAAAACTGCTGCATCCTCAAAGGCCCAATAACCCACCCAATAAAGTACATTCACATGCTGGGGAAGTAAAAAGTTGCAGTGCAATGCAGTAGCTAACCAGAAGGTGGCAGTGTGTCACAGGTCAATGGCACTTGGCTCCTATTGAACCGTCTCCATACACAACCTTCAGCTGCGGGAAACTTCTCCTCTACTGTGTAAATCAATTTAAGATGTCTTACTCGGGTGTTTAGAAGACGTACCTTTGACCTCATGGTGCGCTCTGAGCGTTTTGCGGCAGCAGCCGCCATCTTGAGAATGTCAGGGTTGCTTTTGGACTTCATGATATCTGATGAGATATCAGACAGCTTCTTTAACGACAAGTCATTTGGAAAAAGGGGCTAGTTGCAGCTTCTGAACTGTATACTATAGACGCTACTGTAATAAATAGACTTCTCTGGCTGCTTGTTGAAAGGGGGTCAGTGTGTTGCCGGTTGGAGACAGTCTGGACTATATTTGACATTAGATCATTTCTTATGTAAATTCAGAGACCAAATTAAAATTGAGGCATTGTGGCACATTGGTCATGACCTAAACAACCACCAACCAATCAAAAGGTTGAATGCTCAGAGGTAATAGTGCTATGTGTAAGGAGAAAAATGGTCAGTGTTCAGGGCAACGGTATGTGTTCAGGGCAACGGTATGTGTTCAGGGCAACGGTATGTGTCCCAAATGGTACCCTATTCCCTATATAGTGCACTACTTTTAACCAGGACCAATAGGGCTCAGGTCAAAAGTAGCACACTATGTAGGGAATATGGTGCCATTTGTAGCACACTATATGTAGGGAATAGGGTGTCATTTGTAGTACACTATGTAGGGAATAGGGTGTTATTTGTAGTACACTATGTAGGGAATATGGTGCCATTTGTAGTACACTATGTAGGGAATAGGGTGTCATTTATAGAAAACATATGGAGTAGAAGGATATAAAGTCTTCTATATTCCTACCGTATCCTCCTGCCCTCTCCACCTCCTCCAGTGAGGGTTCCCCCAGTGCCTCGTGGGCCAGCTGCAGCTGCTCTCTGAGCCTCCCCAGGTCTCGCTCTGCTTTGGCCTTCACGATGCTCAGCTCTGTGTAGATGTCCTTGTACTTGTCCGTTGCATACTTCTTATCCTGGCGGGACGAAGGATATATAGTTTAGGGAGGTTGGGTGAGGAATACAACCTCAGCATAAAAAAAAAAGAGAAAATAGTATAAAATACATTGAAAAACTATAAAAAGCAGTTGTAGATAACTTGGGTCTTGGGACTTACTCTTTGGGCGACCTGGAGTTCATCCTTCAGAGAGTTGATCTCCTGTTTCAGATACTGGACCTCCGACTCCTTCACCCTCAACATCACCTGGCAAGGAAGAGGAAAACTAAGATTCAGTGGCAAATTTCAGCTGTGCATAAAGAACTGTACCCTTTTGACAAACAGGAAGAGTCTTGGGTTCACCTGGAGAGGAGCTTACCTCTAGCTCGTACAGTTCCTTCCCATGTGTGACGTTGCAGGCGTCTCCACCCCCGTCTTCAGTGGCCATAGAGCGCATCTTAGTGATCTCTGCAGCTAGACGGTTGTTCAGCTCCTACAGACACAAGGCACATTAGGTGTCATGGTAAGTGTGAGGACTATTATCAGGGTGTGTGTGTGTGTGTGTGTGTGTGTGCACCTGGTTGTGTGCGTTGAGCTCCTGGTTCTCCCTCTGACACTGTCTGAGGGCCTGTCTCTCAGCCTCCAGGGCCTGGGCCAGGTGGGCGTTCTCCAGACACTTCTGAGAGTACTGCTCTGACAGCACCTCGATCTCCCTCTGGAACGAACACAGCTCCTCTCTGCAACACAGAGGGGGAGGGGGGAGAGAGATAGAGAGTGAACACAGGAAAACACTCGGTAAGTCAGACCATACAAGGCAAAACACTCACCCAATCAATACCATACCTTTATATTTGCAACACTCAGGAAACTCAACCAAAGACCATGCTGAGCTCTCTTTTCCCTCATAATAGCTGACCAAAGGAAATAGTAGCACAGAGCATAGAAAATTTTGTGGGGTGAGCAGGGAAACGCCTTGTAAGGAGCCAGGTTCGGAAGGGGGAAATTACAAAAACTCCCTTCATATTTTAGTTCTGGCCAGACACTGGAGTGGTGCTTCAATGTATCTAGAGTCTAGACAGACCGAGCCAGACTGCTCCTAATCAGTTCCTTAATAAACACCAGACAGACTGATGAAATGCCCTTGGCCTGACAGAACTGGAAATGTGTCTGTCTGTAATTCCAGCCTTGGCAAGATCACTAGCCGCCACCGCAGTTCCAGGTTGCCCTAGTTACCGCTGGCAAGGCACAGACAGTCACATTCACATACGGGCTTTGCCCAACCCTTCATTCCCATGGCTCTGGGTTGGGTTTGAACTTGAATGAAAAAGACGGCATTGCAAAATCCAGTTATTTATCTTGAATATCCCCATTTTGACAGATGGACAACTTTTCCCCCCAACGCTGTTTTACTGCTCAAACTGATGTTCATAATATGCAATGACAGGACATCTGCAGTTACACCTGTGACTGAGGTGAACTGTGTCTCATGTGATATCATGACCTTTGCAGATTGGGCAGGCGAGGAGAAATGCCTTCACACGTCATCACAACTAATTATCAGCCCAACACGTATAAACTCAGAGACTTCTTCATAATGAACAGAGCCATTGACGAAAATAGGAGATTGTCGAAAGGTATCGAAATAAATCCAAAGAATATATTTATTACTGTAATGTAAAGCTGGCAATTTCTCATGTCTCGACCGCTACGTCTGGAAGTAGTGCACGACACTTGCCCAACAGTTTCCCTCCCCTCCAAGCAGGGCAGGACAAACAAAATTGTCTTGTGGAGCCCAACACTCCGACAGTAAAAATCATAACAGATCAACGTTTTTGAAACAGCTGAAATGTATAGACTGTTTCCTTATATTTGAGACATGTTTTGTTGAGTTATCATCAGAAATTGCAGTAGCAAAAAACAAAACGGTCAATGGTGCTTGGCTGGCTGCACTGAGCCATGTAAAACAGCTGATCTCAACTCCCCAGTGAAATACCCACGTTTTCAGTCAGACTTTGCTTTTACCACACGTAAGGACTTGCATAATATTAATAAAAATGAAGCCTGGTTTGTTCTAATGGGTGTAAGGTAGGTCTACTTTACTTTTACATCCGTGTTAGAGGAGTAATTACTCATTTTTGATGAAGCAGGTGAAGCACTTGATGAAGAAGGTTGTTAGCTTTACCTAGCTAGCTAGCTAGCAGTAACTGTGCTTTTGCCTTGAAACTAAAATGTTATGAGTGTATGGACGAGAAAATAAACCCTTTAATTGTCTGCACATGCTTGTGAATTGTTGCATTATTCAAGAGCATAATGTGGTGTGATTGCATTATTCAAGGGTGTAATATGATTAAGATGGAAACTTGCTTGCATAGTTGAATAGTTTGTTAAAAGCATGTGTACTGGCTAGAGGCTATAGTGGGATATTTACAGTAAATTTTAACTGCAGGCCCCGAACCCTCTCTCGGCACATGACATTCCTTTGCTAATGTAAATTGAAAGTTTATGTAAATTGTAATCTTGTTGCGCTGCCTATGCTACAACTCTCATCAATCTGTATAGGCTCAGAGACTCAGGCCAATTGAAATGATTGATCAGCTGATTTAATTTTTGAGGAGATCAGCAGTAATTTTTGCAGCCCCATTAATACCACTTTCTTGCCATATAAAAAATATAATATATATATATATATATATATATATATATATATATATATATATATACACACACACACTGAACAAAAATATAATATATATATACACACACACTGAACAAAAATATAATATATATATATATATATATATATATATATATATATATATATATATATACACACACACACACTGAACAAAAATATAATATATATATATATACATACACACACACACACACAGAACAAAAATATAATATATATATATATATATATACACACACACTGAACAAAAATATAATATATATATATACACACACACACTGAACAAAAATATAATATATACACACACACACTGAACAAAAATATAATATATATATATATATACACACACACACACACACTGAACAAAAATATAAATGCTTCATGCAACAATTTCAAAGATTTTCCTGAGTTACGGTTCATATAGGTAAATCAGCCAACATAAATCAATTCATTAGGCCCTAATCTATGGATTTCACATGGCTGGGAATAAAGATATGCATCTGTTGGTCACAGATACCTTAAAAAAGGTAGGGGCATGGATCAGAAAACCAGTCAGTATCTGGTGTGACCACCATTTGCCTTATGCAGCCCGACATCTCTGTCGCATAGAGTTGCCATCGATAAAATGCAATTGTCCGTAGCTTAGGCCTTCCCATACCATAACCCCACCACCATGGGGCACTCGGTTCACAATATTGACATATCGACCCCACACTACGCCATACACATGGTCTGTGGTAGTGAGGCCGGTTGGACGTATTGCCAAATTATCTAAAACGACGTTGGAGGTGGCTTATGGTAGAGAAATTAACATTTAACTATCTGGCAACAGATCTGGTGTACATTCCTAGTCCAATTGCACACTCCCTCGAAAGACATCTGTTGCATTCTGTTGTGACAAAACTGCACATTTTAGAGTGGCCTTTTATTGTCCCCAGCACAAAGTGCACCTGTGTAATGATCATGCTGTTTAATCAGCTTCTCGATATGCCACACCTGTCAGGTGGATGGATCATCTTGGCAAAGGAGAAATGCTCACCAACAGGGATGTAAATACATTTGTGCACAATATTTGAGAGAAATTGGATTTTTGTGTGTATGGAAATTTATGGAATCTTTAATTTCAGCTCATGAAACATGGGACCAACACTTAACATGTTGTGTATATTTTTGTTCAGTCTACATCTCTTGCGTGGCCGGCACTGGGAAGGGGTCGGAACAAGAGACATAAAAAGAAAATGATACTTTGACCCGGTCCTTGTCATGGTAACCTGACAGTGATGTCATTGATCAAAGTTCTAATTCCTCTGACAGAATGCACCCATTTTATTTCTTCACATCAACAACCGTAAGTTAACTATTTTTAGCGCTATGGTGCTTTTGGTGCTATGGTCAAATGACATGAAAATAGACCTCTTTGGTCATGCACACCAGTGGTGGGTTTGATGCCGAAATAAGGATGCATAAGTAGAAAAGAACCCCATACCTACTGCAAAATATGGTGGTGGATATTTGATGGAATAAATTTTTTAAAACAAATTTTCAAGATATCCAAATTGGTAGTTACAGTCTTGTCCCGTCGCTGCAACTCCACTATGGACTCAGGAGAGGCAAACGTTGAGAGCCATGCTTCCTTCGAAACACGACCCTGCCAAGCCGCACTGCTTCTTGACACAATGCTGCTCCCTTAACCCGGAAGCAAACCGCACCAATGTGTCAGAGGAAACACCGTCCAGCTGGCGACCGAAGTCAGCTTGCAGGCGCAGGGCCCGCCGCAAGGAGTCGCTAAAGCGCGATGGGACAAGGAAATCCCAGCCAGCCAAACCCTCCCCTAACCTGGATGACGCTGGGCCAATGGTCATCCTGGTCACGGCTGGCTTTGACACCACCTGGGATCGAACCCGGGTCTGTAGTGCCTTAGACCGCTGCGCCACTTGGGAGGCCGATCTTTGACATTGTTGGGCCAGGGCTCCCGAGTGGTATAGCGGTCTAAGGCACTGCATCTCGGTGTAAGAGGCGTCGCTACAGTCCCTGGTTCGAATCCAGGCTGCATCACATCCGGCCACATGGATTGAATTGAAAAGGGCAGTCCATAAGTGCAGAGGAAGGATATGGTCTAAAATGGTCTAAAACCCCTCCCGATGTGTTCTCGAAACTCATAAAACACTTTAGAAAAAGGCTCATGCCGTTATCCTCACAAAGAGAGGTATTGAAAACGGATGCCAATAACTTTGACCCATATCTTTTTTTTAAAATAAATTATTACTGGTTCATTTTTTTTTTTATCTGAGGAACTCTATTAGTTTCAAATAATATAATTGGCCAATTTTTTGTTGTTGCATACAATAATAGCTCAGTACTTGTATTATATATTTTATACAGTCCTTTTTTTAACCAAAGGTGGCAATCATTTTGGACCTGGCTGTATGCTAAAGGGTAAGGCAGTTATTCGGGAGCGATGGGGACTTGAGACAGTAGTTTTGACTGAAGAAAAACAGTAAACATTGTAAACATTGACTCAAGTCTTGACTGAAAATATGAGTCTTGACTCTAAATGAAGACCTGAGACTTGATCTGCTTATTGCGAGTTCAAGATTGTATGATCTTGGAGAGTGTCTTTGCATCGTGTACTGTATATAATATGCTTGTGGTACTTAAGGGATATGATAACTTGAAGATAATATGGTCTTGGCGATGGTAATGTGCTTGTGGTACTGAGGGGAAATGATAGTACCGATGAGAAAAAAATATATAAAAATTGACAGTTACTTTGACAATATTGCAATATTATTTTAGCGCTAGTTGGCTGTACCTGCACCAAAACGCCAGTATTTTTTCTTCAAAGCTTGTTCTCCATCTTCTTTTAAAATAGGGCGAAAAATAAGTTTTCCGCACATTTACATCGAATCGCAATAAAATCACATAATCGAATCACAATACAAAGAATTGTGAGAATCACAATACATATCGTATCGGAACCAAAGTATTGTGATAACATAGTATTGTGAGGCCCCTGTCAATTTCCAGCCCTACATGACATGATATCTCAACTTACTCGTGCTGCCTGCATATCTCCTCTATGTCTGCGTTCTCTGTGTTGCTGTTGGACTTGCGGGCCTTGTCCAGCTCCTTCTCCAGCTCCGACCGGTGTGCGTTCTTCATTGCCTCGATCGCTGGGCCAACCAAAACAAAGAAAGTTGTTATTGGGGGAGAGCTCTGGCATAGCTGGACCATCTGCTAACTAAAAAAACGAAATCAAATCAAATTGTATTTGTCACATGCAGGTGTAGACATTACAGTGAAATGCTTACTTACAAGCCCTTAACCAACAATGCATTTCAAGAAATAGAGTTAAGAAAATTTCGTTGCATTACAACCTCTAATTTAAATGGATATTTATTTGGATTTCATGTAATGGACATACACAAGAGTCCAAATTGGCGAAGAGAATTTAAAAAACTTTTTTCAAAAAATAAAATAAAATAATAATAATTGAAAAGTGGTACGTACATGTGCAACCAATTATCTTCAGAAGTCACATAATTAGTTAAATAAAGTCCACCTGTGTGCAGTCTAAATGTCACATGATCTGTCACATGATCTCAGTATATATACACCTGTTCTGAAAGGCCCCAGAGTCTGCAATACCACTAAGTAAGGGGCACCGCCAAGCAAGCAGCACCATGAAGACCATGGAGCTCTCCAAACAGGTCAGGGACAAAGTTGTGGAAAAGTACAGATCAGGGTTGGGTTATAAAATAATATAAGAAACTTTGAACATCCCACGGAGCACCATTAATTAAATCCATTATTAAAAAATTGAAAGAATATGGCACCACAACAAACCTGCCAAGAGAGGGCCGCCCACCAAAACTCACAGACCAGGCAAGGAGGGCATTAATCAGAGAGGCAACAAAGAGACCAAAGATAACTCTGAAGGAGCTGCAAAGCTCCACAGTGGAGATTGAAGTATCTGTCCATAGAACCACTTTAAGCCGTACACTCCACGGAGCTGGGCTTTACGGAAGAGTAGCCAGAAAAAAGCCATTGCTTAAAGAAAAAAAATCAGAAAACACATTTGGTGTTTGCCAAAAGGCCCCCAGAACACCATCCTCACAGTTAAGCATGGTGGTGGCAGCATCATGCTGTGGGGATGTTTTTCCATCGGCAGGGACTGGGAAACCTGTCAGAATTGAAGGAATGATGGATGGTGCTAAATACAGAGACATTTTTGAGGGAAACATGTTTCAGTCTTCCAGATATTTGAGACTGGAACGGAGGTTCACCTTCCAGCAGGACATTGACCCTAAGCATACTGCTAAAGCAACACTCGAGTGGTTTAAGGGGAAACATTGACATGTCTTGGAATGGCCCAGTCAAAGCCCAGACCTCAATCCAACTGAGAATCTGTGGTATGACCTAAAGATTGCAGTACACCAGCGGAACCCATCCAACTTGAAGGAGCTGGAGAAGTTTTGCCTTGAAGAATGGGCAAAAATCCCAGTGGCTAGATGTGCCAAGCTTATAGAGTCATACTCCAAGAGACTTGCAGCTGTAATTGCTGCATTAGGTGGCTCTACAAAGTATGGATTTTGGGGAGGTGAATAGTTACGCACGCTCAAGTTCTGTTTCTTTGTCTTTGTTATTTGTTTCAAAATAAAACATATTTTGCATCTTCAAAATTATCCAAACCTTCCCCCCCAAAAATCTATTTTAATTCCAGGTTGTAAGGCAATAAAATAGGAAAAATGCCAAGGGGGGTGAATACTTTCACAAGCCACTGTATATACAGGGGGTACCGGTACAGAGTCAATGTGCAGGGGTACAGGTTAGTCTAGCTAATTTGTACGTAGGGGTAAAGTGACTATGCATAGATAATAAACAGCGAGTAGCAGCAGTGTATAAACAAAGGGGGGGGGGGGGGGGGCAATGTAAATAGTCTGGGTGGCCAGCTGGAGCCTTTTGGACCTTGACTTGGCGCTCCGGTACTGCTTGCCGTGCGGTAACAGAGAGAACAGTCTATGCCCCAAAAAAGTGGTAACTGTGTTTGAAAGAAAAATCCACTATTTTAAAGCAGAGCCCAAAGACCATGTTAACTCACAATTATGGGTTTGCAAACACAAGTGAACAAAATACTTAATGTTAGCCTGATGCTACTGCTAGCAATATGATTACTAAGGTGCTAATGCTGATAGCTATCGTAATTACTACTGACCTGCTATGGTAGCGGCAGTCTCCTCGGCTAGCAGCCTCTCCTTTTCCTCGTGTAGGTTTTCCAGCTCTCTCTGGTGTTTCCTCTGCAGCTCGTCGATCACCTTCTGGTGGGAATCCTCCATGGCAGTAAAGCCCCTCTCACAGGTGGCCTATTAATGGAGGGTAATGTGGGAAAAGTGAGTCCACATGCAACCATAAGCTAGGGCCAAGAGTTTTTCCTGTCAGACCATGTGCCATGACTATGAAAAACTCTTGACCCTAGTTATAGTGTATAGAGGGCCATAACATGTTTTCCTGGACAAGAAACTCTGGATCTAGTTAAAGCCAATCAACTCTGATCCAGATCTTGTCCAGTTCAGGAAAAACTCCTGGCCCTAGCATCAACCATTGCTGACCATCCATTCATTGACACTGATCACTGATGACAAACACCGAGCAAGCTACTGCACATTTAGCCATGAGCAACATAAGCGTATGGTACAAAGTGTTAAGAAAATCACAGAATACACAATATGTTAAAGGAATGCTTAGGCAGCGAGAACGTCATGTGATTGAGAAGGCTGTGTTCTGTAGCCTAATTATCCCTGCAACAGTAAAGGTATTCAACCACTTGCCAGGTTTTTAGCTAAGTAAACTCTGGGCCACTTGCAAATAAAACACCTATTACAAATGTAGTTAATGTCTAGTGTGATATTGTTTGCGGTCTGGGGCGGCGGGTAACCTTGTGGTGAAGACTGTTGGGCCAGTAACCGAAAGGTTGCTGTTTTGAAACCCCGAGCTGACAAAGTGAAAAATCTGCTTCTGTGCCCTTGAGCAAGGCACTTAACCCTAATTGCTCCTGTAAGTCACTAAATGACTAAAATGTAAAGGTCTATCATTTGAAAAACCTATAATCTGTTACCATTGAACAAAATTGTTACCATTGAACAAAATAGAATGTAGGAGGTTAAGATGAGACCAAACAAAACAATGGATAATAGGCTGATTCTGTGGGGACAGACAGTGGAATCTGATGTGTCGTCATCGTGATGTGGCAGGGCCAGCCTGTCTGTGGATTGCCTTTCAGTAGTATAGACCAGAGTTAACCCCAAACTTGGTCCCGGGGCCCCACCGGGTGTAGGGCTGGACGATATATCGAAGTAATTTGATTCATTCTAATGTATGCTTTTGCTCGATATTCCAAATGCCTGTATTTCAGAATCAAGTTTTATTGTATTTCTCTTTTTTTGCATTTATGTCCGCGTGTTCTCATGTTGTCGTTTTGGTCTCGTTCGCTCCTTCTGTGCACCTTCCCATTACACCAGAGATCTGTATATACTATAAAATCCACCACAAACAATGGGAGTCGTTGGCCCAAAGGCGGGAAGGCAGGCGACAAGCTAAGGATCAAAATAAGCGCATAGGGCTTATTTTGGACTGATTCTGTCCAGAGTGAAACCTCCAGGTTTGCTTCTTTGTCCCTAGCCCCTCCCCTCCCACTCACAACAACAAAGATGAGAGATCACTTCTTCCTCTCTGACAAATGGTTTCAACTCGTTACACGGAGACATTAATTTACTGTAATAGAGAAGATAAACTTTCGAACCATACCTTGTTTGTTTCAACTCCACAAATGTCGAGAAGAACAAATACTACTAAAACGTATGTACCAATGAACATTCATTCTGGAAATGTAATGCTCAGTACCACATATCGATAGCAGCCTTGAACTCAAATAAAGATTGTTATACTAGCTGTTTAGTCTGTGTTTTATAAATGTGCAATAAGTATAAAACAAATATAAGGAACTGGCAACTCATTCTCATAAAAAAAAGGAGGCCACTTGATTTCAGCATCTGAACCATATGGACAGGCTAGCATGCTTTTCAAACAGTTGGTGAAAGACAGAAGGTTGTGTTAATAACAGTTCAACTTTTTGGCCTTGAATTCAGAGCTTGTGAAATGATAGTTCGATCCAAGTGCTTGGGCTTGAGGTGTTCATTTTCTATAATGCCTGCTACATTATTAGTGAATGTGCATTATGCATGGTTCTGGTTACATTTAAAGTGACAAAAAACAGGTACAACTATTTTTGATAAAATAATTAAATTATAAGTGTATATTATGGTTGTGGAAGGTATATATTCAGCATAGGTTCTGGATAATATGGAGTTGGTCTTTTTCCAAATCGGGCTATCTTCTGTATACCACCCCTACAGTACCTTGTCACAACACAACTGACTGGCTCAAACGCATAAAGGAAAGAAATTCCACAAATGAACTTTTAACAAGGCACACCTGTTAATTGAATTGCATTCCAGGTGACTACATCATTAAGCTGGTTGAGAGAACGCCAAGTGTGCAAAGCTGTCAAGGCAAAGGGTGGCTAATTTGAAGAATCTCAAATATAAAATATATTTAGATTTGTTAAACACTTCTTTGGTTACGACATGATTCCATGTGTTATTTCATAGTTTCGATGTTTTCACTACTATTCTACAAAGTAGAAAATAGTTTTAAAAAATAAAGAAAAACTCTGAAATGAGTAGCTGTGTCCAAACATTTGACTGGGACTGTATATCGTGAATCGGCCATAAGTTTGAGAAAATGTATATGAGTTTTAGACCTTATCGCTCAGCCCTACCTGGGTGCATATTTTTATTCCCCCCCCCCCTAGCACTACACAGCGGATTCAAATAATCAAAGCTTGATGATGAGTTGAGTATTTGAATCAGTTGTGTAGTGCTGGGACAAAAGCCGAAACGTGCCCCATGGGGAGGTCCCAGGACTGAGTTTGGGAAACCTTGATATAGAGAAAGGAGGCTGGGGAGAGGAGGGGGGGGAATCCTGATCAACACGGCTTTAGAGAGAGCCATTCACAATGCTATTATAATTACAGTGCATGTTTCCACAAGAGGGGATTTGAATAGCCTTCCGACCAGCTCGACCCAAAACCTACTTCCGTCCTCTATTCAGCACTGCTAATCCGAGTACTCAGTCAACGGTGCTGTCCTATGCTCCCTTCTCTAGCCAAAGTCTGTTTTCACAAGGATAAGTCCCCAGTGCTCGGGAAACTGGCCCAGATGGGAACGAACTGAGAGACTGAGAGTGAGCCAGCTTCCTGGCTGGATATACAGTTGAAGTCGGAAGTTTACATACACTTAGATTGTGTGGGGTCATTAAAACTAGTTTTTCAACCACTCCACAAATTTTTTGTTAGCAACCCACTGTTTTGGCAAGTCGGCTGGACATCTACTTTGTGCATGACAAGTAATTTTTCCAACAATTGTTTACAGACAGATTATTTCACTTATAATTCACTGAATCACAATTCCAGTGGGTCAGAAGTTTACCTACACTAAGTTGACTGTGCCTTTAAACCGCTTGGATAATTCCAGAAAATGATGTCATGGCTTTAGAAGCTTCTGATTGACTCAAATGATGTCAATTAGCCTATTGGATGTATACCTGTGGATGTATTTCAAGGTCTACCTTCAAACTCAGTGCCTCTTTGCTTGACATCATGGGAAAATTTAAATAAATCAGCCAAGACCCCAGAAAAAGAATTGTAGACCTCCACAAGTCTGATGCATCCTTGCATCCACGCCTGAAGGTACCACGTTCATCTATACAAACAATAGTACGCAAGTATAAACACCATGGGACCAAGCAGCCGTCATACCGCTCAGGAAGGAGACGCGTTCTGTCTCCTAGACATGAGATGAACGTACAACAGCAAAGGACCTTGTGAAGATGCTGGAGGAAACATGTACAAAAGTATCTATATCCACAGTAAAACGGGTCCTATATCGACATAACCTGACAGGCAGCTCAGCAAGGAAGAAACCACTGCTCTAAAACTGCCAAAAAAAAGCCAGACTACAGTTTGCAACTGCACACGGGGACAAAGATCATACTTTTTAGAGAAATGTCCTCTGGTCTGATGAAACAAAAATAGAACTGTTTGGCCATAATGACCATCGTTGTGTTTGGAGGAAAAGGGGGGAGGCTTGCAAGCCGAAGAACACCATTCCAACCATGAAGCACGGGGGTGGCAGCATCATGTTGTGTGGTGCTTTGCTGCAGGAGGGACTGGTGCACTTCATAAAATGTATGCAAATTGAAACAACATCTCAAGACATCAGTCAGGAAGCTGAAGCTTGGTCGCAAATGGGTCTTCCAAATGGACAATGACACCAAGCATGCTTCCAAAGTTGTGGCAAAATGGCTTAAGGACAACAAAGTCAAGGTATTGGAATGGCCATCCCAAAGCCCTGACCTCAATCCTATAGAAAAGTTGTGGGCAGAACGGAAAAATCTTGTGCAAGCAAGGAGGCCTACAAACCTGATTCCGTTACATCAGCTCTGTCAGGAGGAATGGGCCAAAATTCACCCAACTTATTGTGGGAAGCTTGTGGAAGGCTACCCAAAACGTTTGACCCACGTTAAACAATATAAAGGCAATGCTACCAAATACTAATTGAGTGTGTGTAAACTTCTGATCCACTGGGAATGTGATGAAAGAAATAAAAGCTGAAATAAATCACTACATTTCACATTCTTAAAATAAATTGGTGATCCTAACTAACCTAAAACAGGGAATTGTTACTTGGATTAAATGTCAGGAATTGTGAACAACTAAGTTTAAATGTACTTGGCTAAGGTGTATGTAAACTTCCGACTAACTGTATGGGGACACTTCCTGTTGTGACTTCACAACAAGCAACACGTGCCCTTTGTTTAGTGTGTGTGTGGACCATTTCCTGTTTAATGGGGTGGCTGGTGTATAGTATACAACTACACTATTGAGAAATTTGCAAACAAAGTGTGGGTCTAACTGTGGAAATGTGCTGTTCAAGGGATGAAACCTGTCCTGCACACACAGCAGCCATCTATGACCAGGAAGAGCACTGCTACTGCACAAATACCTGGCTACCACCTGTCCATCCCTGTACACAACAACAATACAAAGATTATATCACCGGCAGCAACAAAATACATGGAATAGCATATGTCTTGCATTTCATGTCATCTGTGCATCCAACTGTGTCGTAAACATGACTCGAAGATCTGCATGTAACTGCCAAAATAAAGAAAACACCAACATAGTCTCAACAAGTGTCTTAATAGGTTGTTGGGACACCACAAGCTTACAGAACAGCTTCAGTGTGCATTGACATATATTCTACAAGCGTCTGGAACTCTATTGGAGGAATGCGATACCATTCTTTCATGAGAAATTCCATAATTTGTAGTTTGTTGATGGTGGTGAAAAACGCTGTCTTAGACGCCACTCCAGAATCTCCATTAAGATTAAATTGGGTTGAGATCTGGTTACCGAGAAGCTTCTTTCAAAGTGACAGATCTCTTCTTACAGTCATGCTAGCCAAAATAATGGGCAACTGGGCATTTTATACATGACCCCATGTTAAATGCTTAATTAACTCAATAAGCACACCTGTGTAGAAGCACCTGCTTTCAAAATACATTGCATCTCTAATTTACTTAAGTGTTTCCTTTATTTTGGAAGTTACATGCATGTTTCTTTCCTGAGGTTTTACAACCCATGCCATCTGCTTAGAAACTCTATTTAAGACTAATAAACACATGCAGAAAACAACAGCTCTTAAAACTATTCATATACAGTCGTGGTCAAAAGTTGAGAATGAAAATTCATATTTGTGTCAAAGTCTGCTGCCTCAGTTTGTATGATGGCAATTTTCATATACTCCAGAATGTTATGAAGAGTGATAAGATGAATTGCAATTAATTGCAAAGTCCCTCTTTGCTATACAAATGAACTGAATCCCCCAAAAACATTTCCACCGCATTTCAGCCCTGCCACAAAAGGACCAGCTGACATCATGTCAATGATGCTCTTGTTAACACAGGTGTGAGTGTTGATGAGGACAAGGCTGGAGATCACTCTGTCATGCTGATTGAGTTCGAATAACAGACTGGAAGCTTCAAAAGGAGGGTGGTGCTTGGAACCATTGTTCTTCCTCTGTCAACCATGGCTACCTGCAAGGAAACACGTGCCGTCATCATTGCTTTGCACAAAAAGAGCTTCACAGGCAAGGATATTGCTGCCAGTAAGACTGCACCTAAATCAACCATTTCTCAGATCATCAAGAACTTCAAGGAAAGCGGTTCAATTGTTGTGAAGAAGGCTTCAGGGCGCCCAAGAAAGTGCAGCAAGCATCAGGACAGTCTCCTATAGTTGATTCAGTTGCGGGATTGGGGCACCACCAGTACAGAGCTTGCTCAGGAATGGCAGCAGGCACGTGTGAGTGCATCTGCACACACAGTAAGGCGAAGACTTTTGGAGGATGGCCTGGTGTCAAGAAGGGAAGCAAAGAAGCCACTTCTCTCCAGGAAAATCATCAGGGACAGACTGATATTCTGCAAAAGGTACAGGGATTGGACTGCGGGTAAAGTAATTTTCTCTGATGAATCACCTTTCTGATTGTTTAGGGCATCTGGAAAAAAGCTTGTCCGGAGAAGACAAGGTGAGCGCTACCATTAGTCCTGTCATGCCAACAGTAAAGCATCCTGAAGCCATTCATGTGTGGGGTTGCTTCTCAGCCAAGGGAGTGGGCTCACTCACAATTTTGCCTAAGAACACAGCCGTGGATAAAGAATGGTACCAACACATCATCAGAGAGCAACTTCTACCAACCATCCAGGAACAGTTTGGTGACGAACAATGCCTTTTCCAGCATGATGGAGCACCTTGCCATAAGGCAAAAGTGATAACTAAGTGGCTTGGGGAAAAAAACATGGATATTTTGGGTCCATGGCCAGGAAACTCCCCAGACCTTAATCTCATTGAGAACTTGTGGTCAATCTTCAAGAGGTGGGTGGACAAACAAAACCCCACAAATTCTGACGAACTCCAAGCATTGATTATGCAAGAATGGACTGCCATCAGTCAGGATGTGGCCCAGACATTAATTGACAGCATGCCAGGGCAGATTGCAGAGGTTTTGAAAAAGAAGGGTCAACACTGCAAATATTGACTCTTTGCATCAACTTCATATAATTGTCATTAAAAGCCTTTGACACGTATGAAATGCTTGTAATAATACTTCAGTATTCCATAGTAACATCTGACAAAAATATCTAAAGACACTGAAGCAGCAGACGTTGTGGAAATTAAATATTTGTGTCATTCTCAAAACTTTTGGCCACGACTGTACAGCTGGAGCCTGATCATAAATTACGTGTTTAATTCTAATACACATCTACAACATAATGTGATCTAGAGAGACCATGAAAATGGAGGAAAACATTTTTACCAGGAAATACTCTGTAGTCAAAATATATACAAACATTGGATCTACGACATATGGAAACATCTGGGTAACTATACGTTTACATACAGTACCCAAGATTCTGGGTAGATGATCATCAGGGAATGACTTGTGGTTAGTAAACTTTTCAGTTGCGATTAGATCTTGCTTTACATTTCTTCCTTCTAAGTGTTACTTTTCTAAAAAAGTAATTAGTCTAAGCTTCAAGTATTCTACAATGTTTTTGAATGCCTGTCAATTACCATGAATTGTTAATCAGCAAGTCAGGGGGGGAAAGTTGAACATTTATAGCCAGTTAAAGCAACATCACAACATCAAAGACAAAAAGGTAAGCCCCATGCATCTTCAAATGCAGCTGATTTCATCCTCAAGAAAAAAAGCAATATATCCACCTCATTACCCAAATCATGTGTCTGTTGAAGATAACTCAATAGTTAGACAGCTTTAAAAGGGGTTCAACCATTTGTCTTTGACACTTCTAATATACAACGCCTATTGAAGAAAGGAATCTGTAATCAAGCACATCAAACTGTGCCTTCTGAGGAACTCATTTCATCAGCAACTATACTTTATGGTATGATAAGGGGCAATTTAGCATTGGATGTGAAAATATGCTAACAGACACTATATAACATGACTTAAAAAAATCAATTCTGTCAGCCTGACTTTCCTGTGACTGTCGGACAGGTTCTGGTAAGTCTCTCTAGGCAGATAGGTTGCCTCCAACATTAACAATGTTCCAGTTGCCCTAGGTCTGGGAGTTCTCGTTAACTAACCTTGTCCTGTGAAACAAAATGGGTTCCTCAGCACAAAACTAGTGTCAACAACCACATGCACTGAACAGTGAATTAGTCAACCATGCAACATTGGATGATACTGTTTTACAAAGAAAAGGAAAGCAGAGTGAGCAGAGCAGGGTTAGAGGGGAAAGGGGGGTAAGGGCAGGTCGGAAGGGGTCGGGGAGGGTGGGGGTTGCCACAAGGAGGCAGAAGGCATCACGGACGGAGGAACAGCAAGTACAAGGAATGGCTTCCACCTTCAGATTCTCCAGGTCTTTGTCGTATTTCAGCCGGAGGGTAGCTGCGTCGCCCTGGCGCTCCCTCCGCTTAATCTCTTCCGTCATGGTTGAGACCTGGGCCACCAGATCCTGGATTTGCTTCTTGAGGGCGGAGGTTGTGGAGGTCTCAGGGGACATGGTCCCATCCTCTGCCCCAGTGAGATAGCTTCCTCCTGGGGTGACATCCATCTGGTGGTGGAGCTTCTCCAGCAGAACACTCCTCTCCATCTCCTGTTTCTTCTTCAGGTTCTCCATGCAGACAGTCAGAGAGTCGATCTCCTTCACGTTCTCTTCACGTTCTAGACGCAATATCTCGGCCACCTTTGCCACTTCCTGTCGAAGCTTTTCTGTTTCCTGTGCGTAGACGTCCTTGATCTCCCGCAGCTCCAGCTTGTGCTTGGCCACCATGTCCTGTAGCTGAATGGCCTTGTCCAGGGAGTCAATGGGCTCTCCTTCGATCTGAATGTGTGTTATTGGTCTAGTATCTTCACTCATAGGACTTTCAAGGCTGGACAGATAATTCTGTATATCCGCCATTTTGGATTGTAGATCTCGGTTCAGTTCTCTCAGTTGAGAGCAGGTGGCACAGTCGGAGTTGCCAATCGGACGTTTTTCAAGTATTGTTTCTTTCAGCTCTTTCTCGTGTTGGAACTTCAGCCTGCTGATGAGATAGGACATGTGGGCTTCTGTGGCGGCATCTTCAAGGTGCTCAGACCATTGTTTCTTTAGTTTGCTGGAATCAAAGCTAGCTAGGACCAAGGACAGGAGCCTGTCATTAGTGGACGTCTCAATGGTGGAGGCAATTAGGTTCAATAAAAACACCTTATCTTGCAATGCCTCTGTTAAATCTTTCAAAATGAGAGTGTTGGTGTCGTTATCAAGCCAGCTGGACCAATTCAAAAGGTCTGCTTCCATGGTCTGTGCAGTCCCAGTCATCTCATTATCAACTTCCATCTTTGGTCGAGGACAAATTCTGTTCATCAACAGCAACATGCTCTTCTCAGCTACCATACGCTCTGCCACACGCCTTTCAAAACTACATGCACTTTCACCTTCCGTCTCGCCTGGGTTAACCTCTACAGCACTTAACAGACGACTACAGAACTCTGCCTCGAATACCAACCTTTTCCTTACTCTCTGACTTACTTCATCCGGCTCCTCTTCAAAGGACCCAAGGCAGTCTGTGATATGTAAAGTGCTTTTCAGATCAATTAGTGTTTTGTCCACACTAATATCTACCTTCGCTAACACCTCTAATACCTGCCTAAGGGCCTCAGACTTCATCTTTACCCCACCTACTAATTGCTTTATAACACTTTCGTCTACTACCTGCCTCTCACTTGTCTGCATCAACTCTTCACTAACATTCACTTCTTGCTCCCCCCGAGCTGACTTTGCCTCTACCTCTAACTTTGCTCGCAACATCCTAATCTCATTCTCTGCCTCTACAAGTTTCTGACTTTGGAGTCTCTCAGATTCCTGGTTTCTAGTTTTAAGTTCAACCGTCTGAGCTTGAAGTTCTCTACAAAGATGCTGTGTGGACTGAAGGAGCGCTTCCTTTTCTAAGAGCTTGGCCTCTGTGGCCTCCAGCTGCTCTTTGAGTTTCTCCTTAGGGGGCTCATCGTCAACTTCCTTGGCCATTTGGAATCCCAGACCTTTGAGAGTGGCCTCTTTCAGCTGCAGTCTTCTCTCCGTGTCATTCAGGCTGTTTCCTAGCACCTCCAAGGTGACCAGCGCCTCATGAAGCTTCACAGACTTCTCATTCAGCTCACGCTCATAGAACTCCCTGTCGATAGCGTGGGCTTCGCTCTCCGCTAGTCTGGCCCTAACTCCGTTCAGCTCCTCTAGGACCAGTAGGTGCTGTTTCCCGCCTTGCAGGTTGATTAGCTCAGCTTTAAGCCTATCTATCTCCCTGTCTGCCTCAGTTAGTTGGTTCACTATCTCCTGATAGCGCTGGTGCAGTGCTCCATTTTCGCTCGTTAGAAGTTCAACCCTCTGGGACAAAGTCCTGATTGTGATCTCGTGGCTTTCAGAGTGCTCTTCATTTTGACACGGCGGTCCATAAGAGCTCTTCAGGCTCTCCACCTTCTGCTTCTGAACCCTTCCCAGCATGTCTTCCATGGTCAGGAGTCGTGATTCGTAATTGTGGATGCTTTCG
The DNA here is from genome assembly GCF_002021735.2 of Oncorhynchus kisutch. Taxonomy (NCBI): domain Eukaryota; kingdom Metazoa; phylum Chordata; class Actinopteri; order Salmoniformes; family Salmonidae; genus Oncorhynchus; species Oncorhynchus kisutch. The sequence continues at coordinate 19,439,580 of NC_034198.2, read as the reverse complement.
CCCGCCCTGGCCAAGCTCTTCCTCATAATCTCGTTCTCTACCTCCTGCTGATACTTCCAGCTCTGCAAGAGCCTCTCGCAGCTACCCCTTTCTCCTATATCCTGACTACCCTCCAGACTGAATTCACTGTGAGATCCTAGCAATCTATCCAGTCCCTTTAGAGTCAGGAGCTTTCCTGAGATCAAGTCCTCTAACTCTTGAATAACGTCTGCACTATCTTTGATCAAAACGCTGACGGTCTTTTCGACGGGTGGCTTTGACGGAGGCAGGCTGTTCAGAAGGGCTGTTTGGGGGTCGGGAAGGTAAGGTTCCTTGATGGAGAGGTGAGAAAGCGAGAGTCCAAGCTGTGCCTGCATATTGCGCTTTTTCAGTTCTTGTAGCTGCAGGAGCTCTTTGGTCTCCTGGTACTTCCTTGCTAAGCTCTGAGCTTGTGAATGAACCAGTTCTGGCCTCTTCGTCTGGGGCTCGATATCAGCCTCCAGAACCAAAGGGAGATCCAGCTTGGAAAAGGGGACCAGACAGTTGGTTAACACACACAGCGGGGTGAAAAAGGCTAGCTAAAATATTTTAGGTAATCCATTAATTATTTCACTCTGGATTCATAGAAATTAAACATGATGAAATCATAATAATTATAATTTTGACTACAAAATTATGTAACTAAACATAATGATTAAAAACATTACAGAGGTAGAACCCAGCTTCTATCATTTGGCTAAATTATTAGAATTAGAGCAATGGAAAGAGATTTAATGGCCACGGTTAGTGAATCACAAAAGAGCATGCACATGAAATGGTTTAGAGTTATTTCATGGGGTAAGTAATGCAAAATTAGTGCTAGCTAGGTGGTTTACTTAGAGATGAGTGGCATACCAGGTCCTAGGAATAAACAACGTTCTTGAAATCTCCTTTTTCTGAACTCTTCGTGTCTTTCACAAAAACAGAAACATTTCTCAAAAGGCACTCATCAAATTGCATCACATTGCGTAATTGCAAATGTAACAATGCAGGTACAATGTATGGTTCCAGTAAAACCCACAACATGAACAGGAAATGTATTACTTTCCTTTCTTATGAGGATGTCAATGCCCAGTTTTGAAGGCTTCAGCAAAAACGCAAAGGTCAGCATAAATTGCCTACATTCCCTCTCTCCCTCTCGAAACATCATAGCCATCAACTCAAACATTTCAGTCCCCTTTTAACTGAATCTAATTTTGATTGTTACACAAACTATCCAAAAAAATAAAAAATGTCTTTGATAACCTCAACAGATTTACACAATATGTGGTGAGGAATTAAAAAAGCTGCAATTCACCCACCATACGGACAGATTATCACCTCTCTCTTTTTCCCCTCATTCAGACACACACACGCAAAATCCAATAGACAACTAACACCTGCATAATGGTATGGCTCACACATCAGTTAAAAGAGAAATGGATGGTCGGAACAGTGGTTATTAAAATATGAAATGCATGCAAAACAATTCATAATGAGACAAGCCGAAAAGGTTTTATACAGTTCTGAGCCAAAAAAGTAATCATTTCAACAACTATGGCTGTACTGTTGAAGTCCTAGTGGCCTAATGCATTCATGCCATTTACACCATTACAGGAACGTTGATAAGGAAACGTATCCATCTAATGTTAATCATTAATTGAATGCATCATGTTCAATACACTAGCATGAGTTCATGAAATCTGTCCTACATCTAAAAAAACAACAGCAAGAGGGGATGAAGAACCAGAAGAAGCTGTAAAAAGGAGTCAGAAAAACAAGATCTTCATGTTTCTCCTCACATGCAATGAACGGACTCATGCAAAGGCACATTCTGGAGCTGGTTTGTAGCTTTGATGTCAGTCAGTTTGATGTTTTCTCACAATAAAAATACAACATGCAAAGGAGGTTACGAAATGGAAGAAGAACGCACAGTTCAATCTGTACTTTGAGTTGATGAAATCGTAGCTCAGGTATGAACTCAACACGACTGCCTCTAGAGACTAAAACAGCTCTGAGGATGAGGAGGTGGAGGAGAAGAAGAAGCAGCTAGAGCTGTGGGGCTTACCGGGGAGATATATCCGGTGCGGACGTGCTGCTCTCTCTCCAGAGCAGTCTTCAGCTGGACCTCCAGATTGTGTTTGTGCTGGTTGGAGTTGACCAGCTGCTGGTGACAGCTCTCCAACTGCACCTTCAGCTCTTCTACCTGTGAGAGGCACCACAGAACGGACAAGGTGAAAATGAGGAAACACAGGAGAGCACTGATCAAGAACCCAATCTTTTACATTGCATTGATCTCGGTTCAAGTGAACCACATGCGCACTCACATACACATGTACACAAAACCCATATTCACCCCTTTCTTGTAGCTCTCCAGCAGTTTCTCCAGCTCGGCCGTCTCCCTGGTCTGCAGTGTCGAGGGCAGAGGTACCCTCCTCTCATCCCTGATGGGTGTCTGCTCCACCTGCTGCCAGTGCTGCTCGATCTCCTCCTCCACCTTCTGCTGCCTCTCCAGGGAGGGGGGACCCCCACTCTCACCCCCAGGGCTGCCTTCACTCCCTCCCCCACTCTCATAGTCCATTCTCCCAACCTCGGAGCCTGCTGGTTGGTCCACGGAGGAACTAGTCACAGACTCATACCTCCTCCTTCGTTCTTCCCGCCTCTGGCTCCGATCGGGATCTCCTAGGTCAGTCTGCAGGGGCTCGGCCTCCTGGGCCCGCTGCTGAGCCAGAGCCTGGGCAATGGGTCGGAACTCGGCCCAGTCGAAGGTCTTGGAACGGCCCTCTCGCCGGCGCTCGCGGGCCCGACTTTTCTTGGGGCCTGGCCCTGGCTCCCGCTCCATGGACGAGGCTTCGGAGGAAAGGGAGTCCTGGGTCACGTCGGGCCGAACCAGTCCCTCCAGTGGGGAGAAGGAGCCGTGGTTGCTTGCCACATCCGGAGCAGTGGAGGGTCTGACATTTTTCATGACAGCCTGGATCCAGTTCCTCCTTATGCCTGCAGTCATGGCCGACAGAGTGTGCATTCCCTCCTGGGTCTGAGGAGGACAGTTGGGGCGTTAGATTCAAACTGTGCTATTAACTGCTGCACTATTTCGGTGATAGTAAAAGGGGTGTGTTACATCCCTACATTGAAGAGCTTTTAAATAATAATTTAAAAAAGTGAATACATAAATGCAAATCATTGTTATTACATAAAGATAAATCGGAGGTTGTACGCGAGTGATTGGGGCTTACATGTATCTGGAAGCCGTAGTTGCGTTGAGCCTGGTATTCAGTGACATTATAACACGTAGACAGGTCTATTTCCCCGTCCAGATCTGAAGCCTGCAATACAGCAACATTACAGATGATGGAAAAAATATCAGGAAGACAGAATAGACTCTTATCAGCACTGCAGGAGTTGGAGAATATACATTTTTTAACTGGGTACTTACGAAGATATCAATAGGAAACCAAAACTGTATTGGCAAACATGTATTCCATCTCTTTAAAGATAACTACTGCCATTGCTGCTGTTGGTGGTCACAGTTAAACTAGGACGACTGACCAGTCTAGGTGGATTGAAAAATAGGTCACCTCTTCAGCAATGGAGTCCTTGTAGTATCCGAGGCTGTGGTCTGTCAGTACGAACCAATACTTCTTCCACTGTTCACAAAAGGAGAGAGGGAACACAGGTCAGAGTTCACTGGGAATACAGAAACTGTTCTGTTACTGCTGTAGACGGAGCAAAAAAACATACATTTAGTGCCAGAAACTAAGAATAATTAGGAGCTTGGCTTCTGTGTGCAATACACACAGCAAAGACAAAGACAAGAACAAACCCCTATGACAGCAGAGGAGACTGAAGTGATGTTGGTAGCCCTCTGAAAAGTAACGATTTCTATGAAAGCTTAATGTTAATTTAGACTGTAATATAGCGTTGGAGCATCAGTCTACACAATAAACACAGCTGTAAAAAGAGAAGCACCACATTACCCTTTCAACTGTCACCCATTGAAGCTGTGCCATCAAAGACTGGCTGGCCCATGGCACTAACAGGCCATAGAATGCTAAAGACATTCTGGAATGTTCTAGGTGAACGTTCAGACAACCGTTTGAAATTCAACCGACTTGCCTACTTTGATAAACTCACCAAACAGAAAAGTGCCATTTTCAAATCTCATGGCATCAATAAATGTTATTTCTTCAAGCGTTTAAACTTCCCTGAAACAATAGAAAAGCAACATCAGTTGTTCTGGTGAAGTTCCTAGCTTTTATTTCTTGCTTACATGTCCTTGCTCATCCAGCTTCACCATCCAACCTTTCTTGAAGTTCAGCAAGTCGGGCTGGAATGAGAAACAAATATGCTCAGCATTATTACACACCATTCCTAAAAGCATAACACAAAATGTAACCTCTTTAAAAATGCCAATTAAAATCAACCTGTGGTCTAGTGGCAGTCGAGTGAACCCACACAGTAAGATCATGCAAGATGAACCAAGAGATGCTGAAACACACAGATACTAAACTTGCAGCCTTTTAAAAACCACAGCCCCTCTCGGTTCTACTTAGGACTCCATCATTTTAACAGGTCATACTTACAGGCACCCACAGCTGAAAGAAAAGTATGAATTAACCCGACTAAGTGACTAGAGTAACAACATGCTACATTTTCTGCACTTTGTTACTTAGATGGTAACATATTTAGAAACATTTGTAAGGTTCAAAAAGTCCCTTCAGTTAACTTTGGTCAACCTTCAAAACAAAACTTGATATCTGAGAAAGAGCAGGAAAACATCCTCCACATGCTGGCTCTGCGCGAGGTAGGAGTTTCCCCTGATCACATATCTAGGATCAGATTACCTTACCACCAATCTTACCATAAACATTAGGAGGATACAATAATAAAACTGTCCCTGGACCAGTGGTTAGGGGAAATATGTACCTACTCCATTCAACATCACAGAGCCTTCTGTACAAGTCCAATAAAACAGTTCATGTCTGTTGTGGTTTCACACAGTGGAAGAAAACACACAAAGTGCCCTGGGGAAGCAGTGCTGGTTTGTGGCACACACACTCCTCAAACATACACACAGCAGATTGGGTGCCGACACACAGAGGCCTGAGGGCCATGGCCGAACACATGAGTAGCAAGAAGGTAACCTGGACAGGAGAGGAGACTGTGCTGCCCCCTGTAGCATGGAGGACTGCATTAGGACATCCAGGACACCAACCAACCAGCTCTGAAACAGTATGTCCTAACCACATCACCCACCACAGTGCCCTTGACTGTCCGTTAGTTTACAGTATAATCTAACATCCCAGTCATAAAAACCCTGGTCACGAATACAGCCCCAAAAAGTAGGAAGTAAAAGACCCCCCAAAATACCTAATGACTTTGTCAAAGTCCACGAGGTGCAGACTAATCGATAATCAGTTTATGAAACTATAACAATCCCTTGATGGCCTATGTCATTGAACCAACAAAAGACACTGTGTACCAATATGCGTTCATTCATTCATTACTACAAACAAGCCAGGAGTATAATTTCCCAACCAAAGCTGCTGTAATGACATGATGTTCTAGCCAAAAACTCCAGTACCACGTGTTTAAAATGTTTAGTGCTTTAATAGGACACAGTGGCTCATTATCATAACATTTACACTAGCTAAGGCCTGCTGGGCCCTTTCTCAACCCAAATACTCTTAACCCTGTTACCCAACCCTTATACCCACAATGTTACCCAACCCGTATACTCCACCAACCCCACGACCCCTCAACTCAGCCGGGCTAAAGTCCTGGCGTTGCTGATGACCTCTAACCCCACAGCTTTAGGAGAACAGCAGAACTATTGTGGTGTTGTCTGGCCTTGGAGAGAAAGCTCCTTCAGCTTAGCCCACACATACAAGAACACGCACACACGCCTTCGGTAAACAACTCTCACTGATTACAATGTTCTCCGTTTCAAACTCTCCCTGGTGTGTGTTTGAGTAGGCACACCCTGAGAGGTAACGTAGTAAGACGGAATGACAGAAGAGAGAAAAATGGTACTAACGGTCATGACAGACTCGGTGGTCCTGCGGTCCAGGGACTTAGCTCGTCTCAGAGGGGGCAGAGTGGAGGGGAAGTCCAGACTCTGGCCCAGGTCATGTCTCTGCTCCTGAAACACACGACATGACGTCAATACTACAGCAGCCATGTGTGTCAAAATAGCTCATCAATGTGTCATGAGCCCAATTCCGTTTCTCCCAGTTTCCCCTCACACTTTTACAGAACAGTCTACCTACCAAACATATTATAGCCTTCATTTCTGTGGTATGCAATTTGTTTTTATGAGAAGAACAATCCTCCCATGTGAACAGTTTAACATGTGCTAACATCTCTCTGCACTGTCACAAGAACAACTTCTTTTTTAACAGAATCACACATATTCTAACATGGAACTGAACTCAACAGCCTTTTACTGAACCATAGAATGGAAACAAAGACAATGCTCTGATGCAGGAGAAAACAAGCCTCATCCAGGAGCAGTGTGTCTCAGAAAGAACGAGGGAGAGAGAGAACAGTAGCGATAGAAACAGAGATGAGAGGAGAGAGAGAACAGTAGACAGAAACCGAGAGGAGAGAGAGAACAGTAGCGATAGAAACAGAGGAGAGGAGAGAGAGAGAGCAGTAGACAGAAACCGAGAGGAGAGAGAGAACAGTAGCGATAGAAACCGAGGAGAGGAGAGAGAGAGAGAGAGCAGTAGACAGAAACCGAGAGGAGAGAGAGAGAGAACAGTAGCGATAGAAACCGAGGAGAGGAGAGAGAGAGCAGTAGACAGAAACCGAGAGGGGAGAGAGAGAACAGTAGCGATAGAAACAGAGGAGAGGAGAGAGAGAGAGAGCAGTAGACAGAAACCGAGAGGAGAGAGAGAGAGAACAGTAGCGATAGAAACCGAGGAGAGGAGAGAGAGCAGTAGACAGAAACCGAGAGGAGAGAGAGAGAGAACAGTAGCGATAGAAACAGAGGAGAGGAGAGAGAGAGAGAGCAGTAGACAGAAACCGAGAGGAGAGAGAGAGAGAACAGTAGACAGAAACCGAGAGGAGAGAGAGAGAGAACAGTAGACAGAAACCGAGAGGAGAGAGAACAGTAGCGATAGAAACAGAGAGGAGAGAGAGAACAGTAGACAGAAACCGAGGAGAGAGAGAGAGAGAAAAGTAGACAGAAACCGAGGAGAGAGAGAGAGAGAAAAGTAGACAGAAACCGAGGAGAGAGAGAGAGAGAAAAGTAGAGACAGAACCCGAGGAGAGAGAACAGTAGAGATAGAAACGGAGATGAGAGAGAGAGAACAGTAGAGATAGAAAAGGAGAGGAGAGAGAGAGAGACAAACACACCCCGCAGAGATCCCGGACAGCAACACAATTAGATCCAACCAAATCATGAGAAAACAAAAAGATAATTACTTAACACATTGGAAAGAATTAACAAAAAGAACAGTAAACTAGAATGCTACTTGGCCCTAAACAGAGTACACAGTGGCAGAATACCTGACCACAGTGACTGACCTAAACTTAACGAAAGCTTTGACTATGTACAGACTCAGTGAGCATAGCCTTGCTATTGAGGAAGGCCGACGTAGGCAGACCTGGCACTCAAAAAAGACAGGCTATGTGCACACTGCCCACAAAATGAGGTGGAAACTGAGCTGCACTTCTTAGCCTCCTGCCAAATAAGTGACAATATTAGATTACACAGATCCACAAAGAATTCAAAAACAAACCCAATTTTGATAAACTCATATCTACTAGGTGAAATACCAGTGTGCCCTCACAGCAGCACGGTTTGTGACCTGTTGCCACAAGAAAAGGGCAACCAGTGAAGAACAGACACCATTGTAAATACAACACATATTTATGCTTATTAATTTTCCCTCTTGTACTTTCACTATTTGCACATCGTTACAATACTGTGTATATATACATATGACATTTGAAATGTCTTTATTCTTTTGGAACCTCTGTGAGTGTAATGTTTACTGTTAATTTGTATTGTTTATTTTACTTTAGTTTATTATCTACTTCACTTGCTTTGGCAATGTTAACATACAAGTTTGCCATGCCAATAAAGCCCTTGAATTGAGAGAGTGTGTGTAAGTGCAGGTAGGATGATGTTTACTACAAGTGCCCTTGTGCTTGACAAGACAGGACAAACAGGTCATAAAAACAACTCTTCTGGGGGCACTTTGGCCCGGGACACCTTTTTGGAGGAACATTTTGGGTACAGTCTCTCTCTTTGAGGTCTTTCTGTTGTTGGTCCTACAACAGAGGCGTTTTGTCCCGGCAAGGGCAGAGTGGGAAAGGGAAGTTAGTATCATCACGGGAATCCAGCCACATAATGGAAACTGGAAATTAATACAGCACACTCTCCAGATCCTTTGACCTCTAACCGAAACAAGGACACACAGACAGACACAGAGAGAAAATATATATCTATTTTACAAACACACACAAGACAGAAAAAGTCTGCTTCATGTGCAACAGCTCACAGAATCTAACAAAGCTCCTATTTTAGAGATCTGGTGCTGTGTGTCATTTCAAATCAAAGTTTATTTGTCACGTACACATATGTTAAAGCAGCAGCAGGGAAATGCATGTTTCTAGCCCTAGCAGTGCAAGAAATGTAACAGTACAACACTAATACAAAAAATATATATTTTAAAGAACAAAAAAAAGAAACATGATGATGAAATATCAGAAGAAATATCCGGGATACAAATACAAGGTATAGACAGTATGGACAATATACAGTGCCTTTCAGAAAGTATTCAACTCTTACCTACACATTTTGTTACGTTACAGCCTGAATTTAAAACTAAATTGAGATTTTGTGTCACTGATCGACGCCATCCGGCGCCGACAGAGATTTTTTATTTATTTATTTTACCTTTATTTAACCAGGTAGGCAAGTTGAGAACAAGTTCTCATTTACAATTGCGACCTGGCCAAGATAAAGCAAAGCAGTTCGACAGATAAAACGACACAGAGTTACACATGGAGTAAAAACAAACATACAGTCAATAATGCAGTATAAACAAGTCTATATACAATGTGAGCAAATGAGGTGAGAAGGGAGGTAAAGGCAAAAAAGGCCATGATGGCAAAGTAAATACAATATAGCAAGTAAAATACTGGAATGGTAGTTTTGCAATGGAAGAATGTGCAAAGTAGAAATAAAAATAATGGGGTGCAAAGGAGCAAAATAAATAAATAAATAAAAATTAAATACAGTTGGGAAAGAGGTAGTTGTTTGGGCTAAATTATAGGTGGGCTATGTACAGGTGCAGTAATCTGTGAGCTGCTCTGACAGTTGGTGCTTAAAGCTAGTGAGGGAGATAAGTGTTTCCAGTTTCAGAGATTTTTGTAGTTCGTTCCAGTCATTGGCAGCAGAGAACTGGAAGGAGAGGCGGCCAAAGAAAGAATTGGTTTTGGGGGTGACTAGAGAGATATACCTGCTGGAGCGTGTGCTACAGGTGGGAGATGCTATGGTGACCAGCGAGCTGAGATAAGGGGGGACTTTACCTAGCAGGGTCTTGTAGATGACATGGAGCCAGTGGGTTTGGCGACGAGTATGAAGCGAGGGCCAGCCAACGAGAGCGTACAGGTCACAATGGTGGGTAGTATATGGGGCTTTGGTGATAAAACGGATTGCACTGTGATAGACTGCATCCAATTTGTTGAGTAGGGTATTGGAGGCTATTTTGTAAATGACATCGCCAAAGTCGAGGATTGGTAGGATGGTCAGTTTTACAAGGGTATGTTTGGCAGCATGAGTGAAGGATGCTTTGTTGCGAAATAGGAAGCCAATTCTAGATTTAACTTTGGATTGGAGATGTTTGATATGGGTCTGGAAGGAGAGTTTACAGTCTAACCAGACACCTAAGTATTTGTAGTTGTCCACGTATTCTAAGTCAGAGCCGTCCAGAGTAGTGATGTTGGACAGGCGGGTAGGTGCAGGTAGCGATCGGTTGTAGAGCATGCATTTAGTTTTACTTGTATTTAAGAGCAATTGGAGGCCACGGAAGGAGAGTTGTATGGCATTGAAGCTTGCCTGGAGGGTTGTTAACACAGTGTCCAAAGAAGGGCCGGAAGTATACAGAATGGTGTCGTCTGCGTAGAGGTGGATCAGGGACTCACCAGCAGCAAGAGCGACCTCATTGATGTATACAGAGAAGAGAGTCGGTCCAAGAATTGAACCCTGTGGCACCCCCATAGAGACTGCCAGAGGTCCGGACAGCAGACCCTCCGATTTGACACACTGAACTCTATCAGAGAAGTAGTTGGTGAACCAGGCGAGGCAATCATTTGAGAAACCAAGGCTGTCGTGTCTGCCGATGAGGATATGGTGATTGACAGAGTCGAAAGCCTTGGCCAGATCAATGAATACGGCTGCACAGTAATGTTTCTTATCGATGGCGGTTAAGATATCGTTTAGGACCTTGAGCGTGGCTGAGGTGCACCCATGACCAGCTCTGAAACCGGATTGCATAGCAGAGAAGGTATGGTGAGATTCGAAATGGTCGGTAATCTGTTTGTTGACTTGGCTTTCGAAGACCTTAGAAAGGCACGGTAGGATAGATATAGGTCTGTAGCAGTTTGGGTCAAGAGTGTCCCCCCCTTTGAAGAGGGGGATGACCGCAGCTGCTTTCCAATCTTTGGGAATCTCAGATGACACGAAAGAGAGGTTGAACAGGCTAGTAATAGGGGTGGCAACAATTTCGGCAGATAATTTTAGAAAGAAAGGGTCCAGATTGTCTAGCCCGGCTGATTTGTAGGGGTCCAGATTTTGCAGCTCTTTCAGAACATCAGCTGAATGGATTTGGGAGAAGGAGAAATGGGGAAGGCTTGGGCGAGTTGCTGTTGGGGGTGCAGTGCTGTTGTCCGGGGTAGGAGTAGCCAGGTGGAAAGCATGGCCAGCCGTAGAAAAATGCTTATTGAAATTCTCAATTATGGTGGATTTATCAGTGGTGACAGTGTTTCCCATCTTCAGTGCAGTGGGCAGCTGGGAGGAGGTGTTCTTATTCTCCATGGACTTTACAGTGTCCCAGAACTTTTTTGAGTTAGTGTTGCAGGAAGCAAATTTCTGCTTGAAAAAGCTAGCCTTGGCTTTTCTAACTGCCTGTGTATAATGGTTTCTAGCTTCCCTGAACAGCTGCATATCACGGGGGCTGTTCGATGCTAATGCAGAACGCCATAGGATGTTTTTGTGTTGGTTAAGGGCAGTCAGGTCTGGGGAGAACCAAGGGCTATATCTGTTCCTGGTTCTAAATTTCTTGAATGGGGCATGTTTATTTAAGATGGTTAGGAAGGCATTTAAAAAAAATATCCAGGCATCCTCTACTGACGGGATGAGATCAATATCCTTCCAGGATACCCCGGCCAGGTCGATTAGAAAGGCCTGCTCGCAGAAGTGTTTCAGGGAGCGTTTTACAGTGATGAGTGGAGGTCGTTTGACCGCTGACCCATTACGGATGCAGGCAATGAGGCAGTGATCGCTGAGATCTTGGTTGAAGACAGCAGAGGTGTATTTAGAGGGGAAGTTGGTTAGGATGATATCTATGAGGGTGCCCGTGTTTAAGGCTTTGGGGAGGTACCTGGTAGGTTCATTGATAATTTGTGTGAGATTGAGGGCATCAAGTTTAGATTGTAGGATGGCTGGGGTGTTAAGCATGTTCCAGTTTAGGTCGCCTAGCAGCACGAACTCTGAAGATAGATGGGGGGCAATCAGTTCACATATGGTGTCCAGAGCACAGCTGGGGGCAGAGGGTGGTCTATAGCAGGCGGCAACGGTGAGAGACTTGTTTTTAGAGAGGTGGATTTTTAAAAGTAGAAGTTCAAATTGTTTGGGTACAGACCTGGATAGTAGAACATAACTCTGCAGGCTATCTTTGCAGTAGATTGCAACACCGCCCCCTTTGGCAGTAGTTTGGAATTAAAATGTCTGAATTTTTGGTGGTCTTCCTAAGCCAGGATTCAGACACAGCTAGAACATCCGGGTTGGCAGAGTGTGCTAATGCAGTGAATAGAACAAACTTAGGGAGGAGGCTTCTAATGTTAACATGCATGAAACCAAGGCTATTACGGTTACAGAAGTCGTCAAAAGAGAGCGCCTGGGGAATAGGAGTGGAGCTAGGCACTGCAGGGCCTGGATTCACCTCTACATCGCCAGAGGAACATAGGAGGAGTAGAATAAGGGTACGGCTAAAAGCTATGAGAATTGGTCGTCTAGAACGTCTGGAACATAGAGTAAAAGGAGGTTTCTGGGGGCGATAAAATAGCATCAAGGTATAATGTACAGACAAATGTATGGTAGGATGTGAATACAGTGGAGGTAAACCTAGGTATTGAGTGATGAAGAGAGAGATATTGTCTCTAGAAACATCGTTGAAACCAGGAGATGACATTGCATGTGTGGGTGGTGGAACTAATAGGTTGGATAAGGTATAGTGAGCAGGACTAGAGGCTCTACAGTGAAATAAGCCAATAAACACTAACCAGAACAGCAATGGACAAGACATATTGACATTAAGGAGAGGCATGCTTAGTCGAGTGATCAAAAGGGTCCGGTGAGTGGAGAGGTTGGTTGGTGATTTAGACAGCTAGCCAGGGCATCGGTAGCAAGCTAGCATAGGATGGAGGTCTGTTGTTAGTCACCTCTTGCGTTCCGTCAGTAGATTAGTGGGGTTCCGTGTGGTAGAGGGGATTAATCCAAATCACACAACAACAACAAAAATAAAAACAATAGATATAGTTATAGAGGCCCAAGAAGAAAACATAATAATAATAATAAAAAAATAATAAAAAATAAAAAATTGTCCGATTGTCTATTCAGGTAGCAGCCGGTAAGACAGCTAACGGTTAGCAGGCCGCAGATGGGCGTTCAGGTAACGTCGCGACGGAGGAGCCAGCCGAATAACTCCTTCGGGTAGATAACGTCGGCAGTCCAGTTGTGAAGGCCCGGTGGGGCTCCGCGAAGGCAGTAAAACGGGTCCGGATAGGTGACTGCAGCCCAGGTGTGATTGATGGAACTCAGGAGTGATTGACGGAGCTTGCTAGCTCCGGAATAATTGATGTTTGCTCCGGAATCGACGAAGGCCGATAGTCACACGGATAGCAGCTAGCTAGCTGTGAGATCCGGGTATGAATGTCCAGAGAGCAGTCGAAATCCAGGGACATGGAGAGAAAAATTGGTCCGGTATGTTCCGTTCCGAGCCGCGCTGCGCCGTACAGAACTGGCGATAGATTTTCGAGCTAAAGGATAGCTGATGACCACAAACCGTGGTTAGCTGAATACTAACGATTTGCCAGTAAAGAAGCTAACTAGCTTCTGATTAGCTTCTGGCTAGTTTCAGGCTAGCTTCTGGCTAGTTTCAGGCTAGCTTCTGGCTAGTTTCAGGCTAGCTTCTGGCTAGCTTCTGACTAGTTTCAGGCTAGCTTCTTGGAGTTTCTGGCTAGCTTCTTGGAGGATTACAGATTTGAGGTAAATAATACTTTTTTATAAATATACATTGGTGAGGCGGGTTGCAGGAGAGTGTTTTGAAGATGAGTTGATGAAAAAAAGAAAAAAAAAAGTTGTAAATATATATATATATATACAGGACACGACAAGACGAGGACAAAAGACGTCTGAACTGCTATGCCACCTTGGTGTCATGAAGATGGCCGCTTCGCGTTCCTAGGAAACTATGCAGTTTTTTGTTTTTTTACGTGTTATTTCTTACATTAGTACCCTAGGTCATCTTAGGTTTCATTACATACAGTCGAGAAGAACTACTGAATATAAGATCAGCGTCAACTCACCATCAGTACGACCAAGAATATGTTTTTCGCGACGCGGATCCTGTGTTCTGCCTTACAAACAGTACAACGGAGCAGATCCTATGCAGCGACCCAAAAAAACGACTCCGAAAGAGAGGGAAACGAGGCGGTCTTCTGGTCAGACTCCGGAGACGGGCACACCGTGCACCACTCCCTAGCATTCTTCTTGCCAATGTCCAGTCTCTTGACAACAAGGTTGATGAAATCCGAGCAAGGGTAGCATTCCAGAGGGACATCAGAGACTGTAACGTTCTTTGCTTCACGGAAACGTGGCTCACCGGAGAGACGCTATCCGAAGTGGTGCAGCCAACGGGTTTCTCCACGCATCGCGCCGACAGAAACAAACATCTTTCTGGTAAGAAGAGGGGTGGGGGCGTATGCCTTATGGCCAACGTGACATGGTGTGATGAAAGAAACATACAGGAACTCAAATCCTTCTGTTCACCTGATTTAGAATTCCTCACAATCAAATGTAGACCGCATTATCTGCCAAGAGAATTCTTTTTCTACAAGCATTTCGCTACACTCGCATTAACATCTGCTAACCATGTGTATGTGACAAATAAAATTTGATTTGATTTAATATCAAAGTGGAATTTGTTAGTAGAACATTTTAGCCATTTAAAGCTGAAATGCCATGTAACGTTGTTATGGCAAACTTAAATCATGTAAAGTTCAGGAGTCAAATATGTGTCTCAACAAATCGCATAATAAGTTGCATGGACTCAGTCAGTGTTCAATAATAGATGGTTTTGAATAACCCCACACATACAATTACGTGTACGGTCCATCACTCGAGAAGTGAATTTCAAGCACACGTTCAACTACAAAGACCAGGGAGGTTTCACTGGGTGGAAAGGGTCCATATCAGTGGATATCTTTACATTATCCCTTTTTTACATATATATTCTAGAGAATACAGACCCTTCCCAATACAGATTTTGAGTACCTGTATAAAAGACACTTGTCCACACACTCAATCAAGCAGACTCCAACCTCTCCACAATGGCCAAGACCAGACAGCTGTGTAAGGACATCAGGGATAAAATTGTAGACCTGCACAATGGGCTACAGGACAATAGGCAAGCAGCTTGGTGAGAAGGAAACAACTTAATTACTTAAAAATCATACAATGTGATTTTCTGGATTTTTGTTTTAGATTCCGTCTCTCACAGTTGAAGTGTACCTATGATAAAAATGACAGACCTCTACGTGTTTTGTAAGTAGGAAAACCTGCAAAATCAGCAGTGTATCAAATACTTGTTTTCCCACTGTATATGAGCGGCATTGGACTAAGATACAGTGGCATAGAACAGAATATATACACATATGAGATGAGTAATGAAAGATATGGAGACATTATTAAAGTGGCTAGTGTTTCATTTCCTTAAGGTTGCCAGTGACTCCTAATCTGTCTATAGGCAGCAGCCTCTGATGTGCTGGATGGCTGTTTAACAGTCAGTGGTGTGGTATAGAATACAATACAGTATATAAACTCAGCAAAAAAAGAAACGTCCTCTCACTGTCAACTGCGTTTATCTTAACGTGTAAATATTTGTATGAACATAGCAAGATTTAACAACTGAGAAATAAACTGAACAAGTTCCACAGATATGTGCCTAGCAGAAATTGAATGTGTCCCTGAACAAAGGGGGGGGGGGGGGGGGGGGGGTCAAAATCAAACAGTCAGTATCTGGTGTGGCCACCAGCTGCATTAAGAACTGCAGTGCATCTCCTCCTCATGGACTGCACCAGATTTGCCAGTTCTTGCTGTGGGATGTTACCCCACACTTCCACCAAGACACCTGCAAGTTCCCGGACATTTCTGGGGGGAATGGCCCTAGCCCTCACCCTCCGATCCCAGGTCCCAGACGTGCTCAATGGGATTGAGATCCAGGCTCTTCGCTGGCCATGGCAGAACACTGACATTCCTGTCTTGCAGGAAATCACACACAGGTGTCCTGTGTGAATTTAAGTATGCTCTCTCTAATTATTTTTCTCTCTGAAGACCTGAGCCCTAGGACCATGACTCAGGACTACCTGGCATGATAACTCCTTGCTGTCCCCAGTCCACCTGTCCGTGCTGCTGCTCCAGTTTCAACTGTTCTGCCTGCGGCTATGGAATCCTGACCTGTTCACCGGACGTGCTACCTGTCCCAGACCTGCTGTTTTCAACTCTCTAGAGACAGCAGGAGTGAGAGATATACTCTTAATGATCGGCTATGAAAAGCCAACTGACATTTACTCCTGAGGTGCTGACTTGCTGCACCCTCGACAACTACTGAGATTATTATTATTTGACCATGCTGGTCATTTATGAACATTTGAACATCTTGGCCATGTTCTGTTATAATCTCCAACCGGCACAGCCAGAAGAGGACTGGCCACCCATCATAGCCTGGTTCCTCTAGGTTTTTTCCTAGGTTTTGGCCTTTCTAAGGAGTTTTTCCTAGCCACTGTGCTTCTACACCTGCATTGCTTGCTGTTTGGGGTTTTAGGCTGGGTTTCTGTACAGCACTTTGAGATATCAGCTATATAAATATATAAATACATTTGATATTGTTGAAATCTTTTCATTTGTTTTTTAAGCACTTCCTTACTGCTTTAGCACATGGCCACAGTTGCGTGTGTTCCAATGTGAATTATCTAACGATGCCAAAAGAGTGTAAACAAAGAACAGTGCTGTTCAATGTGAAAGGTTATCTTTATTATAGAACAATGGGCAATTTAATACAGTAAATAGTTTGGGTTAACTTGGTGACAATGTTAAGAAAATACATTTTGGAAATTTGGTCAAAGTACTCCTTTTCTAAATATTTCTTTCCAAATGATTAATGTAGAGCAGGTGTTCCCAAACTGGGGGGTACGCGCAATGCTGTCGGGGTACGCCAGATAAAAATGTGATTCCCATGTTTTATTTATTTACATTTTCAAACAGTTAATTCATATTTTCCAACGGGGCTATACATTTGGGTGAGGTTTTTTTCTCCCCTGAGTAGCCTCATTTCACTACCAAAAATAAAATTCAACCAACTAGTGTTCAGCAAAATAACACAATGTCAAATACAGGTAGCCTAGTCAAATAATTAACATCCAATCACAATAACCGTTATTCTCTCGTGGGAATTCCACTAACAGACCGTATGTAGCCAAACGTAGCTGCTGCTCAATCTGTTTGCTCTAAAATTGATAAATGGTTTAAAAAAAAGTAAGGCCTGCATCCAGAGACACATACCAGCTCTACTGGTAGTACTGCTACTACCAACAGTACTACACCGGCACCTGACGACGACACAAGTTCTGCCTCCACGAGCACATCCAATGCTAGCATCAGTAATTCTACATGTTGTAGCCCAGCTAACACGGACACTGACAGTTGTGAATCTGATGCAGCCGAAGAGCTACTGCCCCCTTACCCAGGAAAGCACCGAACAGACAGGGATGTTGGACCATCGAAGAGGCGCAAATATGATGAGAACTACATTGATTTGGGGTTCATTTATATTGGGACAAGTGCCTTTCCTCAGCCAGTGTGTTATATGTGCAAAAGTACTATCTCACAACTCGATGAAACCTTCACTCTTGTGCAGACATTTAGAAACAAAACATGGCAATTTGAAAAATAAGCCATAGGAGTTTGAGTGAGAATTAAGACGACTTTCGAGTAATAAGACATGTATAAAAGCAACAGATGCCATTAATAAGAAGGGGCTACAAGCGTCTTCTATGGTGAGCTACCGAGTGGCTAGGACAGGCAAGCCCTATACTATTGTGGAGGACTTAATTCTTCCTGCTGACGTGGACATGGCTGGGACAATGCTGGGGGAAAAGGCCCCAAAAAAACTATACCGACAATGACTTCATCAAACAACACTGTTTCCCGACGCATCAGTGACATGGCAGGAGATGTTTTACAACAATTACTGCTTCGCATACAAGACAGTGAATTCTACGCGTTACAGCTGGATGAGTCAACAGACGAGGCGGGCCTGGCACAGCTCCTGATAGATGTCTGTTATGTTTATGAGGGGGGGGTCAATTAAGGAAGACATCCTCTTCTGCAAACCACTGGAAACAGGACAATATATTTTTAAAGTACTGGACAGCTTTGTGACATCCAATGGACTTTGGTGGTTAAGATGTGTTGGTATTTGTACTGATGGCGCAAAAGCCATGACAGGGTGACATAGTGGAGTGGTAACGCGCGTGCAAGCAGTTGCTCCCGACCCCATTTGGGTACACTGCAGCATCCACCGAGAGGCTCTTGCTGCCAAGGGAATGCCTGAGAGCTTGAAAGACGTTTTGGACACTACAGTGAAAATGGTTAACTTTGTTAAAGCAAGGCCTGTGAACTCTCATATATTTTCTACAGTATGCAATGATATGGGCAGCGACCATGTAACACTTTTACAACATACAGAAGTACGCTGGTTATCAAGGGACAAAGTATTGACACATTTTTTTTTTTAATTGAGAGACAAGCTTAAAGTTTTCTTTACTGACCATAATTTGCACTTGTCTGACGACGAGCTTCTCACACGACTGGCCTATTTGGGTGATGTTTTTTCTCGCCTGAAAGATCTGAATCTAGCATTACAGGGACTCTCCGCAACTATATTCAATGTGCGGGACAAAATTGAGGCTATGAATAAGAAGTTGGAGCTCTTCTGTGTCTGCATTAACAAGGACAACACACAGGTCTTTCCATCATGGTATGATTTTTGTGTGAAAATGAACTCAAGCTTACGGACAATGTCAAATGTGATATAGCGAACCACCTGAGTGAGTTGCATGCGCAATTACGCTGGTACTTTCCCGAAACGGATGACACAAACAACTGGATTTGTTATACCTTTCATTTCCTGCCTCCAGTCCACTTACCGATATCTGAACAAGAGAGCCTCATCGAAATTGCAACAAGCGGTTCTGTGAAAATGGAATTTAATCAGAAGCCACTGCCAGATTTCTGGATTGGGCTGCGCTCAGAGTATCCTGCCTTGGCAAATCGAGATGTTAAGACACTGATGTAACTACATGAGCGGATTCTCGGCCCTCACTAGAATGAAAGCTAAATACAGCCACAGACTGTGTGGAAAATTATTTAAGACAGACTTTCTCTCCAATACAACCCAACATTGCAGAGTTATGTGCCTCCTTTCAAGCACACTCTTCTCATTAACCTGCACACTCTTCTCATTAACCTGTGGTGAGTTATTCATTGGATGAACAAATAAGGTTTTATAAGTAAGATGGTTAAATAAAGAGCAAAATGATTGATTATTATTATTATTTGTGCCCTAGACCTACCTCTCTAAGATCAAGTTCAACTGAATGGGTTTAAAGGGGGTACAATCTCTGTACCACACATACACAGTGCTGTAGTTGTACCTCTTTGTGGAAGCGTCTGTGTTCGCTGCGGCCCTGTCTGGCTCCAGTCCTTCCAGCCTCCTCCACCTCCATCCTCTCTGCATTCTCCAGCTCCAATGCCTCCAGCTTCTCTATCACCCCAGATCGACTAGAACACATATGGAACAAGGTTAACGGTCAGCGGTGAAGGCTAGAGGTCAGAGGCCTTTAGTTTAACTTTTTTTAGTGGATTTAAAAAAAAATATGGTACAATGGTTTTGGATATGGCAAAAAAAATAGACTTCCTTCTCAGGTGGAGAAAATAGATTAACTTTATTGGATACTGTAGTTTTCCTGTGTGTGTGTGTGTGTGTGTGTGTGTGTGTGGGGGGGGGGGTAAACGTTGCATAATTCACATTTATAGGTGAACATTACAATACCCCGCTACATGAAATGTGAGTAACAGACATGATGAATTTGAGAAGGACAGTTTAGGCTCATACTCTTGTGACTGTCACCCCAACCTTTCTGTTCCAACTTCTGTAAACACACAGCAGACATGCAGTGAAACGATAGATACATCAAAGCTGCCGGTGTATTCCTCCCTTACATCTTTCTTTCTACCCTCGGTTTATGAGGAGCGAGTCGCTTGGAAATAAAAAAAATTACTGTGCCCTTATTAGGGGAATCCTCGGCGGTAGCTGGCTTCCTTACAAGGCAACAAGTGAGGGAGAGAGAGAAATGAAGAAATGGCGAGAAAGAGAGGACGAGAGGTATTTTCAGTCACATGACTGTTTGCACCCCACCAGCCAGTGAACGAGCCGAGTGGCGGTGTGTGTGTGTGTTTGTATTTGTGTGCAATAATTCTGGAATAGAGTGCTAGTTGGCTGCTGGGGTCCAGAATGGCAGTGTTCCGAAATGAAACAAAATTGACTAATTTTTAATCAGTCTACTGGACATTCCTGATCTCTTCCTTGCTCTCTTGTTAAGCTCTTCCTCTCAGGCATGGTTTTGGATGAGGGGATGAGGTGGGTGTGGTGTGGGTGTGTCTGCTTAACCTCTTGACCCTTTCCTAGAACAGAGACAGGAGCGGATGATGGGCGAATGGAAAGTACAAAGCCTGTTTATTCAGTGTGTTTATGCTGAAAAACTACAGGGGGAAAAAACACAGGGAAAGGTAATTATTACAGTTGAAGTCGGAAGTTTATAAACACTAATGTTGGAGTCATTAAAACTCATTTTCAACCACTCCACACATTTCTTGTTAACTTCTCTAGGGTAGGGGGCAGCCTTTGGAATTTTGGATGAAAAGCATACCCATATTAAACAGCTTTCTACTCAGGCCCAGAAGATAGGATATGCATATAATTAGTAGATTTGGATTGACAACTCTAAAGTTTCCAAAACTGTTAAAATAAGGTCTGAGTATAACAGAACTGATTTGGCAGGCGAAAACATCAGAAAAATCCATTCAGGAAGTAGGATTTTTGTTGTTGTGTAGTTTTCTATTCAATATCATTACAGTATCCATTGACCTAGGACTCAAATTGCAGTTCCTATGCCTTCCACTAAATGTCAACAGTCTTTAGAAATAAATTGTTTCAGGCTTGTATTCTGAAAAATGAGGGTGTAAGAGCAGTCTGAATGAGTGGACCCGGCCTTGTCACAGAGCTTTTTCATGCGCGCGACCAGAGAGTGCCTTTCTTGTTTACCTTTTATATCGACAACGTTATTGTCCGGTTGAAATATTATAGATTATTTAGGCTAAAAACAACCTGAGGATTGAATATAAACATCGTTTGACATGTTTCTATGAACTTTACAGATACAATTAGAATTTTTCTGGCTGCTGTGACTGCGTTTGAGCCTGTGGATTACTGAAGAAAATGCAAACAAAACTGAGGTTTTCGGATATAAAGAGAGACTTTATCAAACAAAAGGAATATTTATTGAATAAATGAATGTCTTCTGAGTGCCACCATATGAAGATCATCAAAGGTAAGGGATTAATTTTATCTCTATTTCTGACTTGTGCAACTCTTCTACTTGGCTGGTTGCTGTTTGTAATGATTTGTCTGCTGGGCGATGTTCTCAAATAACGTAAGGTCTGCTTTCGCCGTAAAGCATTTTTGAAATCTGACACAGTGGTTGGATTCACAAGAAGTTTATCTTTAACCAATGTAAAATAGTTGGTATTATTTCTGTATTTTAATTTTTGCAAAAATTGTTTGCAGACAGATTATTTCACTTATAATTCACTGTATCACAATTCCAGTGGGTCAGAACTTTACATACACTAAGTTGATTGTGCCTTTAAAACAGCTTGGAAAATTCCAGAAACGATGTCATGGCTTTAGAAGCTTCGTATAGGCCAATTGACACCATTTGCGTCAATTGGAGGTTTACCTGTGGATGTATTTCAAGGCCTACCTTCACATTCAGTGCCTCTTTGCTTGACATCATGGGAAAATCAAAAGAAATCAGCAGACACTTCAGAAAAACAATTATAGACGACCACAAGTCTGGTTCATCCTTGGCAGCAATTTCTCAAACGTCTGAAGGTACCACGTTCATCTGTACAAAACAATAGTAAGCATAAACACCATGGGACCACACAGCCGTTATACCACTCAGGAAGGAGAAGCGTTCTGTCTCCTAGAGATGAACTTACTTTGGTACGAAAAGTGCAAATCAATCACAGAACAACAGCAAAGGAACTTGTGAAGATGCTGGAGGAAACAGGTACAAAGGTATCTATATCCACAATAAAACAAGTCCTATATCGACATAACCTGAAAGGCTGCTCAGCAAGGAAGAAGCCATTGCTCCAAAACCACCATAAAAAAGCCAGACTATGGTTTGCAACTGCACATGGGGACAAAGATCATACTTTTTGGAGAAATGCCCTCTGGTCTGATGAAACAAAAATAGAATTGTTTGGCCATAATGACCATCGTTATGTTTGGAGGAAAAGGGGAATGCTTGCAAGCCAAAGAACACCATCCCTGAAGCACGGGGGTGGCAGCATCATGTTGTGGGGGTGCTTTACTGCAAGAGGGACTGGTGCACTTCACAAAATAGATGGCATCATGAGGAAAGAAAAGTCTGTGGATATATTGAAGCAACATCTCAAGACATCAGTCAGGAAGTTAAAGCTTGGTCGCAAATGGGTCTTCCAAATGGACAATGACCCCAAGCATGCTTCCAAAGTTGTGGCAAAATGGCTTAAGGACAAAGTCAAGGTATTGGAGTGGCCATCACAAAGCCCTGACCTCAATCCTATGGAACATTTGTGGGCAGAACTGAAAAAGCTTGTGTGAGCAAGGAGGCCTACCAACCTGACTCAGTTACACCAGCTCTGTCAGGAGGAATGGGCCAAAATTCACCCAACTTGTTGTGGGAAGCTAAATTTTTTTTAAATTTTACCTTTATTTAACCAGGCAAGTCAGTTAATAAGAACACATTCTTATTTTCAATGACGGCCTGGGAACAGTGGGTTAACTGCCTGTTCAGGGGCAGAACGACAGATTTGTACCTTGTCAGCTCGGGGGTTTGAACTCGCAACCTTCCGGTTACTAGTCCAACGCTCTAACCACTAGGCTACCCTGCCGAAGGCTACCCAAAACGTTTGACCCAAGTTAAACAATTTAAAGGCAATCCTACCAAATACTAATTGAGTGTATGTAAACGTCTGACCCACCAGGAATGTGATGAAAGAAATAAAAGCTGAAATAAATCACTAATATTATTCTGACATTTCACATTCTTAAAATAAAGTGGTGATCCTAACTGACCTAAGACAGGGAATTTTTTACTTGGATTAAATGTCAGGAATTGTGAAAAACTGAGTTTAAATGTATTTGGCAAAGTTCTATGTACATTTTTGACATCAACTGTACATACATAATTCCTATGAGAAGTATAACGGAACTATGGAACGCAGAGATTCATCGATTTCACACGGTTTGGATTTCACCAAACACAGCCTTTTCCTCTTGGTCTGAGTGTGTGTGTTTTGACCCAGCTTCGTTGGGGGTGTGTGTGCATCACAAGGCTGTGTGTGTGTGTGTGTGTGTATCTGTGCAAGTGTGTTTAGAAGCAGAGACCGTGTGTGTTGCTGCATCATTGGAATCTCTACTGATGTCCTTCCAGGGCAGAGTGCCTGCTGGTCTGTAACCTGGCAGTCAGACAGCAGAGTTCACTAACCTGGTTTACCAGCCTATACAAGTACCTGATTAACAGCTAAGGCTTTACCTTGATAAATATATCCTAGGTAAGAAACGGTGACTGAAGTCTGGAACCTTCTTTTATTCTCATTAGACTGACCTCTTAGGTCTGAACGTGGGCCTTTCTTTTTTGTCTCTCTGGACTAAGACAGAACAGACATGCAAACAGATGGACAGACAGACAGACTTGCCTCCTTTCGGGACTGAACACGGCCTCTTTCTCCTCACCAGGACTCCTCACTCGACTCCTCTTCTCTGCCTTCCTGGCCTCGGCCTCCAGCCTCCTGGACCGTGGCATATCATTGTGCCCGCTGTGGCCTTGCCCTAACCGCCCCGCCGGGTGGCTCTCTGTGCTGGTCACCGTGCTGCCGCTGGCGTCAGAGTCCAGCGAGCTAACAGAGCCACTGATGTGGGAGCCGTTGGACAGCAGGGAGCTGCCGGAGGGGAAAGGGTCACTGGGGACCGGGGAGAGGCAGCGGGGCACCCCGCCCAGGCTGGAGCAGGAGCCCGTGGGAGACAGGAGGTCGTGGTGGGGGAGCGGGACTGAGCCGTGGAGAGGGAGGCCGCTACGGTCCACCTCGTCACCGTTGACTGAGCCGGCATCTGAGCCCCGACCCACGGAACCACAGTCACCTGGAAGAGGGAGGGGGTGGAGGGTCAAAGGTGGTGAATGATAGATGAGAACAGTAGAAAACTCTTACCATCTCTAATTACCATCTCTAAATTCTAATGTTATAATATTTTACAGCTGTGTAGCTTGCTAACACCATTACAATCCTATCAGATTGCCATATATGGGTCTTTCTATAAATAATGGGACCAATGTGTGATATTGGGATAACTTCAAAATGGTTTGAAACAAAAATAAAATGTTGTTTTTTTATGTAGTTCCACATGTGTACTTAGAGGAATATATGCAAATAGGCCCCTAAATCCACCTATACATCCTTTAAGCAGGGTTCATACAGACATTGGCAAGTCAAATTCAAATGACTCTCAGGTACTTTTTCACCTCTACGGGATCGGTGTACCCCCGCGGGACGGTTGAGCTAACGTAGGCTAATGTGATTACCATGAGGTTGTAAGTAACAACAACATTTCCCAGGACATAGACATATCTGATATGGGCAGAAAGCTTACATTTTAAAGCTATCAATTAACATTTAAGGACCTCAATGTTAAACAACTATAATTTATATCTTCATATTCATCTTCTGCACATCTACCATTCCAGTGTTTCAATTGCTATATTGTAATTACTTCGCCACCATGGCCTATTTATAGCCTTAACTCCCGTATCTTACCTCATTTCCACTCAC
The DNA here is from genome assembly GCF_002021735.2 of Oncorhynchus kisutch. Lineage (NCBI taxonomy): Eukaryota > Metazoa > Chordata > Actinopteri > Salmoniformes > Salmonidae > Oncorhynchus > Oncorhynchus kisutch. The sequence goes on along the minus strand of NC_034198.2, from coordinate 19,414,856 downwards.
TGTACATAGACTTTGTTTTATTTTGTGCTGTTGTATTATTGACTATGTTTTGTTTATTCCATGTGTAACTCTGTTGTTGTGTGTTGAATTGCTATGCGTTTATCTTGGCCAGGTCGCAGTTGCAAATGAGAACTTGTTCTCAACTAGCCTACCTGGTTAAATAAAGGTGTTCTCAACTAGCCTACCTGGTTAAATAAAGGTGTTCTCAACTAGCCTACCTGGTTAAATAAAGGTGTTCTCAACTAGCCTACCTGGTTAAATAAAGGTGTTCTCAACTAGCCTACCTGGTTAAATAAAGGTGTTCTCAACTAGCCTACCTGGTTAAATAAAGGTGTTCTCAACTAGCCTACCTGGTTAAATAAAGGTGTTCTCAACTAGCCTACCTGGTTAAATAAAAAGGTAGAATAAATGTTAAAAATATAAAAAATATATAATTGGACATATAGGGCTTCATATAGAACCCCCCCACTAAAAAGCATTCAAAAAGTATATATTTTTTTTAAAAGTAGGCCATCACCACTTCAAGAATAATGCATTGATATTAAAATGATTATTACATTCTAAAATGTGAAATAAATTGGATGCATGCCGATTTTTCTGTAGCCGATGCAGGTACACAGAATAAAGCCAGGAATAGCAGTACCATTAATCACACCCATCACTGTTTTTATAATGAGAAAGTGTCCAAAAACCAGGTTCCTTTTTGTAATGGAAGGATTTGTATGGAAAGCCAAGCTGAAGCCAGCATTAGATGTTATTGTCCTCAAATCAAATCAAATTTTAGGGATAATAACAGCACATGGTTTTACCGCAAACGAGTAGTGCAACTAGGCTTGAGCGGTATCCAGATTGTCATACCTTCATACTGACCTTGTGCCTTACCACGATATTAGGTAATACAGGCACTGAACACAATGGGCGCCGTTTTCTAACCCCACTGATACTCGGTAATCCAAAGGTTAGCAATGCTAACAGGTATGTGTAGAATCACATAGAGAATGCTAACTAGATGCTAATGAGTGCATTGCGAACTATTTGTACAGTTTCTGACCTAAACTATAGAAGTATACAAGCAACTCAAAAATGCTACTCAGAGTTTGCTGCACACACAAAACAAATATTAGCCATCAAGGCTCTTGACCTACAACGGGATTTTCTGCTGTTACCAAGCAAATTCTTGATTTAGGAAGAAGCTACTGAATTAGCAAACCAAATGCAAGACTGCATAGCAATTAACACATTTTAGACAGTTAACTTAAAGGTTATCTAGCTGGCAAACTTTTAGTTGTGAATTCCATACTGTAATTAGATCACCTGACGTATGTTGCACAACAGTGAGTGACTCAACGCTCCGTTCCCTTGTCCTGTAAACAAACACCACGTGACACGTGACTGGGGACTACCAAAAGCTTCATAATAATGTGCCAAGTGAAATGAAGAACGCAATGCTCTTTATCTCCTAATGTATTGCACTAGTTGACTGCAGGTATTTACATAAAAAAGCTATGAATATTCCAATTGATTAAAAACTTAAAAGAAATTGTTTTAACGGTATTGACCGTATTAAAAAAACATCCGGTGGCTTTTTCCAAATCCGCAGTAATTCACCCAAACCGAAGTGCAACCCCCTTCAATTGAAAACGCTGGAGACAAAAGTGGCCAAATCGCTCACAAACAGACAAAAAAGTAAATGACTGATAATAATAAACGAGCAGGAGAACTTATAAATTGTCTACAATAATTAGAAGGCCTTTTCAAGCACCAAATGTATGAAATGTCAGATTTTCAAGGTAGGCCTATTCCAGTACTTGAATTTCTGAGCTCCAAATTCAAGTAGGTTACTTCAAGTCCCTTGTAACATGGAAACCAAAATGTATGTCAATACCAGATCATAGTGTGAAGTAGCCCGATAGGCTGTCATTATATCCAGAACATTTCTTCAGAATAGCGTTGGGTGCTGCGCAATAGTCTATCCTACACAATTGTGCACAGTAGACAGTGTCCAATCTGAGGCACAAAAACATATGAAAACACGAACTCATTAACTTGATGCATTATCTGTTAAATCTAACGACACACTGCTGTAAATCAAGCAGACAGATCAACATCAATTCACATGGGATATTAGACCCAACGTGGATCCAGGCACAACGTTCTTCACCGACGTAACAAATGAGACACCAAAATATTCTGGACATTCCTCGCCAATACCTTTTTTCCAGAACCTTTGTTGTTTTTGCATCACAAGCGCTATCAGAACAGCTGTTCGTCACTTGACTGTCATTCAGAAAATTCCTTCCTAGATCAGATGATGATGTGTGAAAATATCTTGGCGTAATTATACATCTCGATACCAAATGTGCATCCAACAAGTATTATGTATAATTATTAAAATAACCACGTTAATGACAGTATCGATTTAGGTTGTAAGTATCAAGGTGACTCTTTTGGTTAAAAGCATTCCATTTTGCAATCGCATACATTTTGGGGGATTTGTGTGCCCATGAAAAACGGTTTTCACATCGTAACATAAGGAAAAACTAAATGTTCTGTAGTTACACTACATTTCTGAGATCTCTATACAAAAAAAAAAGTTTGACAGCTAGATCCAGGATGCTTACAGTTTTGAAGTGCAATGTCTAATTTAACAGATTAATGCTTAATGGAAAATATAACAACAACTTACACTGCCATAAAAACAAGGACAGAAAAGTCATTTTTTTATGTCTCATGATTTTGGACAAATTCATCACGACAAGCATGATAATGGGTTAAGCATAGGTTAAGTCAACTAGTGAATTTTATTGAGTGCCCTCCGTAATTATTGGGGGAAATTTGTTGGATGCATTTGCTGTTGGTTTAGGTTGGTTTTCAGATTATTTTGTGCCCAATAGAAATTAATGGTAAATAATGTATTGTTTCATTTTGGAGTCACTTTTATTGTAAATAAAAATAGAAGGTTTCTAAACACTTCTACATTAATGTGGATGTTACCATGACCACGGGTAATCCTGAATTAATTGTGAATAAATGATGAGTAAGAAAGATAGACGCACAAATATCATACCCCCAAGACATGCTAACCTCTCACCATTACAACAGGGGAGGTTAGCATTTTAGCATCTGTAACTCTCACGAATCATTATTCACGATTCATTTAGGATTATCCATAAATCACCTCTTGAGTGGCGCAGCGGTCTAATGAACTTCATCGCAGTGCTTGAGGCGTCACTACAGACCCGGGTTCGATCAGCTGGCCATGACCGAGAGACCCATTAGGCGGCGCACAATTGGCCCAGAGTCATCTGGGTTAGGAGAGGGTTTGGCCGGCCGGGATTTCCTTGTCCCATCGCGCTCTAGCGACTCCTTGTGGTGGGCCGGGCACCTGCAAGCTGACCTCGGTTGCCAGCTGGACGGTGTTTCCTCCGACACATTGGTGCAGCTAGCTTCCGGGTTAAGCGAGAAGTGTTTCAAGAAGCAGTGCAGCTTGGCAGGGTTGTGTTTCGGAGAACACATGGCTCTCGACCTTCGCCTCTCCCGAGTCCATACCGGAATTGCAGCGATGGGACAAGACTAACTACCAATTGGATATCACAAAAAAGTGGTAAAAGTTCTTATTTTTTGGTGTTGAGAAACATATATTCTAATTTACAATAAAAGTGACTCCAAAATTAAACAATACATCATTTAGCATTCATTTCTATTGGGCACAAAATTATCTGGAAAAACAACCAAAACAAACAGCAAATGCATCCAACAAATGTTCTCCAATTATTTCTAAAATCTATGCTTAACCCATTATCATGGTTGGTGTCTTGACAGATTTGTCCAAAATCGTGTGACCTAAAACATTACTTTTCCGTCCTTGCATTTATGGCAGTGCAAGTTGTCGTTATATCATATAAAAGTTTACTAGTTGAATATGCATTTAAGTGAATTTATCCCAATACTTTTGGTCCCCTAAAATAGGGGGACTATATACAAAAAATGCTGTAATTTCTAGACAGTTCACCCGATATGGATGAAAATACCCTCAAATTAAAGCTGACATTCTGCACTTTAACATCAGAGTCATTGTTTAACTTCAAATACAAACAAAATAAAAAAATGCTTCACTGTCCCAATAATTACAGAATGCACTGTAGCTATGTCCCCCTTATATCTTAATGTAATGACATGAACAAATGTGGCAGGTTATTATCAATGACTTATCAACAGTTCTAACAAGTTGTCCAGAGTAGGCCATTCTCACCGGTACCCTAGTTTATAGAAAGACTCATATACTACACTAAAGATGAGGACTATGGGGCTTGATGTGCTGTGGTTCCTCCATACCTGTAGAGGGTGGTGGTGAGCCCAGCAAGGGCAAGTCAGCAGAAGGCCACACGGCCGCCCCCTCAGCCTCTCTCTGGCTCAGCTCCTCCTGCCAGATGATGGAGCTGGAGTCTTGAACCTTCTCTGAGCCCGCCTCGGGGATACCTGAGCCCGTCACCGCCACCTTTGCTGGTCCTGGTTCCTGAGAAGTGGTGGGCTCCACCTTGCGTTTCTTCTTCTGGTTCTGCTTGTTGGTCCTGGGATACACCACCAGCTGTTCAGTCCACCTGGGAAAGAGCGAGAACAGAATGATAGTGAAGGCATAGAGAACACACACACACGTAAGCACACATACATACACACGTGTTTACCCATTGATGATCTCTTTGTTCTCCCCTCGTATAAAGTACTCCTGTTCAGGAGTGATGATACAGAGAGCGTTCTTCTGGCCCGTCTTGGGCTCTGCGTCAATGACGTCAGCACACAGGTTCATATTTACCGTGCCCTGGGGCAGCGTGCTCGGCTAGAGGGGAAATAACAGAGAAACAACATTCAGGCAAGTAATGGCCAAACCTGACATGACAGAGACTGTATACAAGGGTAAATACCAGTAGAACAGGACAACAATCAGTAGAATGATGAAGTGATTGCCTTGTAGCAAACTGGGAAGTATAGTCTACGTCTGATTAGTCTCTTTCAACAGCCACAGTGCTGAAGGGGCACGGGGTCCTAGATCTCCGTCTGAGCCTACGGGAAACTTCTACCCGGAGCTGCTATATAACAGGTGGATAGATATCACAATGTCTGTTTTTCATCCTCCATCCTTCCTTCACTCTTTCTCACAGACAGAGGACGTATACAGCCCCTACTATAAGGTCACGTATCCGTTATCGATGGGTTGCCGGGACAACGGGGGAAATCCATTCAGGTCCAGTGGAGTGAATGGAGGAGGTGACATCCCTGGGAGGCTGGAGTAAATATGTTTGTGTGTACGCGTGTGCTACTGCTAACGCACGTGGTTCTGCATATAGGTGCATGTTTGCCTTTGGAAAGGCACAATTTATCACGGTTTCTCCCAAACTCCCTATTGCCCCTCTACCGTCTAGAATTCCCCCTGAACCCCAGCATGGTCTCTCTAGTTCAGTGAGATTCCTGTACTGTTGTTATCAGGCCCAGACTGAACTGTACTCTGGCTGCAGATGTAAAACAGGTGCTGTTTCTCTCCTTAGCTCCTTTTAAGGCCATTCACATGGATCCTGTTTTAATGCAAGCTGCCAGTAAACCATGAGGGCTTCCAAATATGGCAATTACACTGGGTCACACTCAGGGAAACTTAGAGTACAGACTGAAGCAAGCTAGCCTCTTTACTGTACGGCGAGGGGGAATTTTGCGCTGGGAGGGGGGGGGTAGGAGGGGAATCTGTCTCATAAAAGATGCACCTTTCTATCTTTGTGAAGGAGAAAGCATGAAGGTATTACACACTTTTCCCTTGTTCCCCTCAAATGGTTGTGGTTAGGATTGGGGGAAGATAGCTACAGATCTAGGATCAGGTTAAGGCCAGGGCAAGTCCAACCCACATCGAGAGCGAGAGAGAGGGCCAGTCCAGTCCAGTGGCTGTGTGTTCTTTGAGTATGTATACGTCGTCTGATCTGATACTGGCATCGACAAAGACTCCTCCATCTGCCAACACTGCCATTCATCCTCTCTGGCTGAGTCCCAAATGCCACCCTATTCCTTATATAGTGCATTACTTTTGACCAGAGCACTATGGATAAAATGTAGTGCACTATAAAGGGAATAGGGTGGCATTTGAGATATAGTCCATGTGTTGTAGTGGGTTTGATTTCTCCACTCCATATCCAATCCCATATCCAATCCCATATCCTCCTATTGTCCTCCTATGGGGCCGGCTATATTTAGCTGCACAGGGGGGTATTATTATCGCTAACAACTTTCTCACAGACTGTCTCTCTGACTCAGTTCACAGTTTCTACGAACAGGACACACAAAGAGGCAATAAAACACTACTAATAAAGCTAGAAAAACGTTTTTAAATCGAGCAGGTCTTTATCCTCACAAGGAGGAGGACTACAGCTCTTCAGTCGGGTAGAGTATTGAGATTTTAGGGGAAAATTGGGCATTCCCACTAGTTCAATGCTGATGAAGTACAACTTCTTTCTCTATCTGCCTGTGCCAGCCAAAATGATTTGATGAATGGGCTTCATCATATCATTCCAAAAATGGTGTCAGAGTGAGACTCGCAGAGCCAGCATTAGAATTAGGTAGAGCACACCCACTCCATAATTGATACATTTTTCTGGTGAGTTTTATTGCCCGGACCGGTGGCAAGTAGTGTAAGAAACCAGCACCTGCTCTGCTCAGGGGTGAAAGGGAAGCAGCAAGCTGCTGTTTTATACGGCATATGTGCCTCGACATGCCGCTTCCCTCTGTGCTACATCAAAACAGAACCGTGTAGGCTGTGGAGAAAACTGAATGACCCCGTTTCCTGTCCCTATCCTCCCAGTCATTGACCCTCCGGCCCAGGTTCTCCTCAGAGACTGAAGAGCTGTAGTCCTCCTTCTTGGGAGGTCCACTTAGATTAAAACTAGCATTTGAGAACTGCCCAACTGGTGTCAGTTAACTACCCAAGGGACTGGTCAGCGGCAACATCTCAGGGACCGGTGTCGGTCCACGACTCAGTGTTTGAGAAACACTCAAACCTTCACGTTTCTGTCTTTCTCAGGTTCCGTCTCTCACCTTCTACTCTCCTTCTCAGATGATCAAATGTACAACACGTCCAATCCTGTCTGATGTAATAAAATTACATTATGCTACATTAGATATGAGTGCTTGTAGTGGCAGGCTGTGTGTATGTGGAATGTTTGGGTCTGGGGCATATCTGGCATTTTCATGTGGTTTTGGGGTCTACTGCTCTCTCTGTTTCTCTAGCCTGTTAGTTACTGGGAGCCCGCTGCACTTCACCAAATATGGGCATATCAGAGGAATGCTGTGTAGAGCCTCGACCTCTGAGCATCTCCTTCTCAGTCCATCTCATCATGGGCTAAAATAGTTCAGTTCTAAAAAGCCAATTGCCCACTCGCATTAAACATCTTGAGTGAAATCTTCCCTGAAAGTTGCCTCGGCTTTATGCGAGTCACACAAAAGCTCTTATTTTTCAACCCTGTTGTAATTCTTTTGCTTATATCATGTATCAGATGCAAAAGAAAAATACACTATTCCGGGAAAATTTGGCCCTCCAATCGACGTACTACGCACATCATGGTTCCATAGCAACAAACAACCTGCTCAATGAATCATGACATCGGTAGATCATTAAGATCAATGTATCTAGTATTATGTGAGATCATGCTTCATATTTACAAAGATTCATCAGGTTGCTCTGGTCATTGTTGATGTTTCCACCGGTGTGACTTCCAGCCATTCTACCCCTGTGGGTTTGGCCGGGTTGCCTAACTCTGGCCTCTTCAGCTGGCCAAGAGCACAGGAATTACTAATAGTAACAACCACTCTGAGAAAGAGAAGGGCCACAGCAGTCCATATTGGGTATTTTATGGGGTAGAGCAGTAGACAGTCCATCGGCCCAGGGGAGAATCAGGGCTGAGCTTCATATTCTCTCAGGCACATTACAACTAACCTAAAAATGTGCCTAGCTAGCTAATAGCCTAATGTCAGTCAACAACTTCCTCAGTGTCTAAAATCCACACCATCCAGAAATTACGCACCATCCAGGGATTCCGGATTCCGAAAATGTGGTACCGGACAAAGTGACCAGGAAGATTTTAATGTAACGGCCATTAGAAACATTTCCTGGACTAATATGTATTAGGGTGTCCACCCACGGTGCTCAGAATGACATAGATCACATTTTGATTATGGTAACAGAACAAGCAACTCATAATGATGCAGCCAATAAAAAATTAAATGTTCAAACATTTGCCAAAATTAAATAATTACTCCCATCTATCTTTTTTGAATTTTATTTCACCAGGTAGGCTAGTTGAGAACAAGTTCTCATTTAGAACTGAGACCTGGCCAAGATACAACAGAGTTACACATGGAATAAAACAAACATACAGTCAATATTACAGTAGAAAAAGTCTATATACAGTGTGTGCAAATTAAGATAAGGGGGGTAAGAGAATACATAGGCCATGGTGGTGAAGTAATTACAATATACCAATAAAACACTGGAGTGATAGATGTGCAGAAGATGAATGTGCAAGTAGAGATACTGGGGTGCAAAGGAGAAAGATAAATAAATACAATACAGGTGCATGACGCAAAACAGAAACCCCAGTAGTAGAAGATTTGGCTATTTTTACAACTAAGAAACATATTCGGAAAAATTGTTAGTGAGATAGTTGGATGGGCGATTTACAGATGGGCTATGTACAGGTGCAGTGATCTGTGAGCTGCTCGGTCAGCTTGTGCTTAAAGCTAGTGAGGGAGATATGAGTCTCCAACTTCAGTGATTTTTGTAAGTTTGTTCCAGTCATTGGCAGCAGAGAACTGGAAGGTGGGGCAGCCAAAGGAGGAATTGGCTTTGGGGTTGACCAGTGAGATATACCTGCTGGAGCGCGTGCTACGGGTGGGTGTTGCTATGGTGAGCAGTGAGCTGAGATAAGTCAAGGGCTTTACCTAGCAAAAACTTGTAGATGAGCTGGAGCCAGTGGGTTCGGCGATGAGTATGAAGCGAGGGCCAGCCAACGAGAGCGTACAGGTCGCAATGGTGGGTAGTATATGGGGCTTTGGTGATAAAACAGATGGCACTGTGATAGACTGCATCCAATTTGCTGAGTAGAGTGTTGGAGGCTATTTTTTAAATGACATCGCCGAAGTCGAGGATCTGTAGGATAGTCAGTTTTACGAAGGTATGCTTGGCAGCATGAGTGAAGAAGGCGTTGTTGCGAAATAGGAAGCCGATTCTAAATGTAATTTTGGATTGGAGATGCTTAATGTGAGTCTGGAAGGAGAGTTCACATTCTAACTATACACCTAGGTATTTGTAGTTGTCCACATATTCTAAGACAGAACCGTCCAGAGTAGTGATGCTGGAAGGGCGGGCAGCGATTGGTTGAAGAGCATGCATTTAGTTTTAATTGCATTTAAGAGCAGTTGGAGGCCACGGAAGGAGAAATACAGAAATACATTTAATCATTCAAAATACTTCATTAGAAAGCATGACTTAGCCGCAGAGGAATCGAGGATCATTAGCTTATTTTTAAAAATAGCTGTGGATTGTTTCAAATCACAAGCTTGTAGGCCTTTGCCTACTTGGGAAGCCTGCAATTTGTGGTAGTAGAAATAAGCTCAGGGGTGAAAGTAGGGTAATGCGGTCTGGTACGGCATCCTGGCAAAATACATAGTAGGAGTACCCCGTACCAGTAAAACATGAGCTTATCACAATATTTAAACCAAATGTCAAGAAAACTGAAGGCTATTAGACCACTATTTATCATTACCGCATGTCAGAGGCATGAAAAACGAGTGAGTGGGCTTAAATGGTTAAGACGAAAACACTGACATTTGGCCAAGGCATAGATGATTGGCCGACACCCAGACCTCCGCAGATAGCAGTGGACGCATAAATTATCGCCAAATATCATTTTAAAAAATTGTTTAGCGCAACAGGTCTCTTTCTATTCACCACTGCCTTGTAGTTGCTCTTTGAAGGGATCGTTGCACAATCAGATGAAAACATGACTGGTTGGGTTTATGCCACAATAAAAAGGTCATACATTTGGAAAGTTAAATGACAAATCTTTAGACTTTGCCCACAGAGATCCTATTGAATGAATAAGGATTTTATATGCAGTTCTATGACTAGGCCCATAAAGAATATTGGTGCAAGTGCCTGCACATATAGGGAGTCCAATACCCGAGAGGAAATTCATTCATTCTACCCCAGAATAGGCCTAGCTGATTATTGAGTTGTGCTTGTCTGTGAAAAGCATCTAAAATGTGTGTGAAGTATGTGGAGTATAATTGAAAATGTTGAGACAAGAAGAAGGGGACGGGTGAGTGGCGAAGGTACAGGAAGAGAGTCTCTCTCTCCAGAATGGCTCAGCCGTCTCCCGCCAATTCTTGAGCATTCATTGTGTGAATTGTTGGCCCTTTGATGGTCTACTTTGATATACTCCCCATGAGAGCAGACAGCCTGAGCAGAGAGATGATGCGATTGAAATAACCTGCATTTATCATATTTTCAACTGTTTTTATTTGTCAGCTTTATGTAGCCTATTTTTACTTAGTTGACAATGGAAGTTATAGGCGTACTGCTGCATTGGCCTATAGGCTGAGTTCCATGCGCTCTTTTCTTAAGCTGTCAATGGATCAAGGTGTATCAATGTGTCCATATGGCAGAGGCTGGTGCTAGCATTAGTTGAATTTTAACTTTTTGATTTGTATAATTTTTCATTCAGATTTCTATGATTAACCACATGACAATGATTTTGAGAAACTAAAACGTTATTGAAAATAAACTGTTCCAAGAAAATGTGCATATGAAAATCATAACTGGCACGCAGATCGACAGAAATGGAAGGATAAATTGTAAGCTTCCCCAACTTGAAACTCACGCGCCTATAAAGTCTTTATGGCCTCCCGAGTGGCGCAGTGCTAGCTGTGCCTCTAGATATTCTGGGTTAGAGTCCAGGCTCTGTCAGACCCATGGGGCGGCACACAATTGGTGCAGCATCGTCTGGGTTAGGGATGTCCTTGTCCCATTGCACACTAGCGACTCCTGTGGCGGGCCGGGCGCAGTGCACGCTGACACAGTCTTTATAAAATTGACTCCATGTTTCCATTGTCAGATTTTGACCATAGGCCACTTTAACGCAAGATATGAGATGTCTCATAACATGAAATAAAACATTCAGGTTTCAAACTATTTACGTTTTCAAATTGCATACTACCTCCAGCTTTGGGGCGGCAGGTAGCCTAGTTGTTAGAGCATTGGGCCAATAACCGAAAGGTTGCTGGATCGAATCCCTGAGCTAAGGTAAAAATCTGTTGTTCTGCCCCTGAACAAGGCAGTTAACCCACTGTTCCTCGGGAGGTTGCATTGTAAATAATGTTCTTGCCTAGTTAAATACAGGTTAAATAAAAAATCCAGCTCACATTGTAATGTGGTGTGTGACACGCCAATAGCCTGTTGCCTACACTTGTAGCCTATGGTGAATGGGAGGGATGCTTCAACTAACAGAGAAATGAATAGTTGTATTCATTAATCGTGTACCAAATCTGTTTTAACAAGCAACTGCATTTTGAGTTGTTTCGCAATGAATGGGCTTATAAAATAACATGCTTTACTCCAGCAGCAACCAGCTGAGGAGCTTCAGGAGAAATTCTGCTCAAAATCCCGAAATCCTGCTCAAAATAGACACTCTATGCTGTGCACGTGTGATAAATAAGATAGGCTACAGGAGGATGAACAAATATACAGCAATTTAATTCCACCAAATTATGCAAATTAACATAAAGACCAGGCATCAACAACTAGATTCAGCCATGGGACGATTTATTTTTGGTGCGGATGGTCAGGGGCCGGAACATAATGACAAATAATTTGTAGACTGCAAAATGACCGCAAGAAGCCCAAACAGATATGTGTGACTAAAACATAACCACCTCAAACCTTGCTTACATTTGTATACGATCACGTGTGTCTCTATTCAAATCAAATTTTATTTGTCACATACACATGGTTAGCAGATGTTAATGCGAGTGTAGCGAAATGCTTGTGCTTCTAGTTCCGACAATGCAGTAATAACCAACGAGTAATCTAGCTAACAATTCCAAAACTACTGTCTTATACACACAAGTGTAAGGGGATAAAGAATATGTACATAAAGATATATGAATGAGTGATGGTACAGAGCGGCATAGGCAAGATACAGTAGATGGTATCGAGTACAGTATATACATATGAGAATGTAAACAAAGTGGCATAGTTAAAGTGGCTAGTGATACATGTATTACATAAAGATGCAGTAGATGATATAGAGTACAGTATATACGTATACATATGAGATGAATAATGTAGGGTATGTAAACATTATATTAGGTAGCATTGTTTAAAGTGGCTAGTGATATATTTTACATCAATTCCCATTATTAAAGTGGCTGGAGTTGAGTCAGTGTGTTGGCAGCAGCCACTCAATGTTAGTGGTGGCTGTTTAACAGTCTGATGGCCTTGAGATAGAAGCTGTTTTTCAGTCTCTCGGTCCCAGCTTTGATGCACCTGTACTGACCTCGCCTTCTGGATGATAGTGGGGTGAACAGGCAGTGGCTCGGGTGGTTGTTGTCCTTGATGATCTTTATGGCCTTCCTGTAACATCGGGTGGTGTAGGTGTCCTGGAGGGCAGGAAGTTTGCCCCCGGTGATGCGTGGTGCAGACCTCACTACCCTCTGGAGAGCCTTACGGTTGTGGGCGGAGCAGTTGCTGTACCAGGCGGTGATACAGCCCGCCAGGATGCTCTCGATTGTGCATCTGTAGAAGTTTGTGAGTGCTTTTGGTGACAAGCCGAATTTCTTCAGCCTCCTGAGGTTGAAGAGGCACTGCTGCGCCTTCTTCACGATGCTGTCTGTGTGGGTGGACCAATTCAGTTTGTCTGTGATGTGTATGCCAAGGAACTTAAAACTTGCTACCCTCTCCACTACTGTTCCATCGATGTGGATAGGGGGGTGTTCCCTCCTGCTGTTTCCTGAAGTCCATAATCATCTCCTTAGTTTTGTTGATTTTGAGTGTGAGGTTATTTTCCATACACCGAGGGCCCTCACCACCTCCCTGTAGGCCGTCTCGTCGTTGTTGGTAATCAAGCCTACCACTGTTGTGTCGTCCGCAAACTTGATGATTGAGTTGGAGGCGTGCGTGGCCACGCAGTCGTGGGTGAACAGGGAGTACAGGAGAGGGCTCAGAACGCACCCTTGTGGGGCCCCAGTGTTGAGGATCAGCGGGGTGGAGATGTTGTAGCCTACCCTCACCACCTGGGGGCGGCCCGTCAGGAAGTCCAGTACCCAGTTGCACAGGCCGGGGTCGAGACCCAGGGTCTCGAGCTTGATGACGAGCTTGGAGGGTACTATGGTGTTAAATGCCGAGCTGTATTCGATGAACAGCATTCTCACATAGGTATTCCTCTTGTCCAGATGGGTTAGGGCAGTGTGCAGTGTGGTTGAGATTGCATCGTCTGTGGACCTATTTGGGCAGTAAGCAAATTGGAGTGGGTCTAGGGTGTCAGGTAGGGTGGAGGTGATATGGTCCTTGACTAGTCTCTCAAAGCACTTCATGGAAGTGAGTGCTACGGGGCGGTAGTCGTTTAGCTCAGTTACCTTAGCTTTCTTAGGAACAGGAACAGTGGTGGCCCTCTTGAAGCATGTGGGAACAGCAGACTGGGATAGGGATTGATTGAATATGTCCGTGAACACACCAGCCAGCTGATCTGCGCATGCTCTGAGGGCGCGGCTGGGGATGCCGTCTGGGCCTGCAGCCTTGCGAGGGTTAACACGTTTAAACGTTTTCCTCACGTCGGCTGCAGTGAAGGAGAGTCCGCATGTTCTGGTTGCGGGCAGTGTCAGTGGCACTGTATTGTCCTCAAAGTGGGCAAAAACGTTATTTAGTCTGCCTGGGAGCAAGACATCTAGGTCCGTGACGGGGCTGGTTTTCTTTTTGTAATCCGTGATTGACTGTAGACCCTGCCACATACTTCTTGTGTCTGAGCCGTTGAATTGAGATTCTACTTTGTCTCTATACTGTCGCTTAGCTTGTTTGATTGCCTTGCGGAGGGAATAGCTACACTGTTTGTATTCGGTCATGTTTCCGGTCACCTTGCCCTGATTAAAAGCAGTGGTTTGCGCTTTCAGTTTCACGTGAATGCTGCCATCAATCCACGGTTTCTGGTTTGGGAATGTTTTAATCGTTGCTATGGGAACGACATCTTCAACGCACATTCTAATGAACTCGCACACCGAATCAGCGTATTCGTCAATGTTGTTGTCTGACGCAATACGAAACATATCCCAGTCCACGTGATGGAAGCAGTCTTGGAGTGTGGAATCAGATTGGTCGGACCAGCGTTGAACAGACCTCAGCGCGGGAGCTTCTTGTTTTAGTTTCTGTCTGTAGGTAGGGATCAACAAAATGGAGTCGTGGTCAGCTTTTCCGAAAGGAGGGCGGGGCAGGGCTTTATATGCGTCGCGGAAGTTAGAATAGCAGTGATCCAAGGTTTTGCCAGCCCTGGTTGCGCAATCGATATGCTGATACAATTTAGGGAGTCTTGTTTTCAGATTAGCCTTGTTAAAATCCCCAGCTACAATGAATGCAGCCTCAGGATGTATGGATTCCAGGTTGCAAAGAGTTTATAAAGTTTGTTCAGAGCCATCGATGTGTCTGCTTGGGGGGAATATATACGGCTGTGATTATAATCGAAGAGAATTCCCTTGGTAGATAATGCGGTCGACATTTGATTGTGAGGAATTCTAAATCAGATGAACAGAAGGACTTGAGTTCCTGTACGTTTTTGTGACCACACCACGTCTCGTTAGCCATAAGGCATACGCCCCCGCGTGGAGAAATCAGCTGGCTGCACAGACTCCGATAGAGTCTCTCCAGTGAGCCATGTTTCCGTGAAGCAAAGAACGTTACAGTCTCTGATGTCCCTCTGGAATGCTACCCTTGCTCGGATTTCATCAACCTTGTTGTCAAGAGACTGGACATTGGCGAGAAGTATACTAGGGAGTGGTGCACGATGTGCCCGTCTCCGGAGTCTGACCAGAAGACCGCTTCGTTTCCCTCTTTTACGAAGTCGTTTTTTTGGGTCGCCGGCTGGGATCCATTCCGTTGTCCTGGGTGAAAGGCATAACACAGGATCCGCTTCGCGAAAGTCATATTCTTGGTCGTACTGATGGTGAGTTGACGCTGCTCGTATTCAGTAGTTCTTCTCGACTGAATGTAATGAAACCTAAGATGACCTGGGGTACCAATGTAAGAAATAACACGTAAAAAAACAAAAAACTGCATAGTTTCCTAGGAATGCGAAGCAAGGCGGCCATCTCTGTCGGCGCCGGAACTTTGTCAGAACACTTGGGAACATATTTCTTAAATAAAAATCACTTGGAGCTGATTTCGTGTTGTTTTTACAGCAATTCAACACACACAAAGAAGAGAACATCCCTTCATCAAAAAAGAGATATCATAAATACCTCTTTTACATGCTGTATACGGCCCAGATAAAGGCTATAGATGTGGCAAAGGTAAATTGAACTTGACCAAAACAATGGAATTTCCATGGAAAAGCATGGGGGAAAGATTCCGAGTCTCCTCATTGCCCACCAGCAAAATTAGCCTACATTTAGGCTATTGTTTATCTGTATTTCATTCTATGTTGAGGTAAAAATCTTAGTAAAATGCCAGTATGGATGTCAACCCCAACACATGTTCATGTCATCTTTCCCAATCAAATGCATTACAGTTAAAAACAGCTGACTACCACCACTGATTACTGTACGCTAACTATGCTAAACATATTATTCAAATGGGAGTTAGCATTTAGCAGTCACTTGTAATCTTTAAAAAAGTGACAACTTCTTTCTACATGTTATGCAGCAAAAAACAAATACCCAAATCTGACTTAACTCTAGGGTACGCTAGCGTCCCACCTGGCCAACATCCAGTGAGATTGCAGAGCACCAAATTCAAATACAGAAATACTCATTATAAAAATTCAGAAAAGATACAACTATTAAACATAGGTTTAAAGATGAATTTCTTGTAAATCCAACCACGGTGTCAGATTTAAAAAATTCTTTATGGCGAAAGCATACCTTACAATTATTTGAGAACATAGCCCAGCAGACAAATCATTACAAACAGTAACCAGCCAAGTAGAAAAGTTACACAAGTCAGAAATAGAGATAAAATGTATCCCTTACCTTTGATGATCTTCATATTTTTGCACTCAGAAGACATTCATTTATTCAAAAATTTTTCCTTTTGTTCAATAGAGTCTCTTTATATCCGAAAACCTCCATTTTCTTCTCGCATTTTCTTCAGTAATCCACAGGCTCAAACGCAGTCACAGCAGGCAGACAAAATCCAAATTGTATCCGTAAAGTTCATAGAAACATGTGAAACGATGTTTATATTCAATCATCAGGTTGTTTTTAGCCCAAATGATCTATAATATTTAAACCGGACAATAACGTTGTCAATATAAAAAGGTAAACGAGAAAGGCACTCTCTCGGTCACGCGCATGAAAAAGCTCTGCGACATGGCAGGGTCCACTCAGACTGCTCTTACTCCCTCATTTTTCAGAATACAAGCCTGAAACAATTTCTAGAGACTGTTGACATCTAGTGGAATGGATTTTTCTCAGGTTTTCACCTGTTACACTCACAGCCATTATTTTAAGAGTTTTGGAAACTTTATAGTTTTCTATCCAAATCTACTAATTATATGCATATCCTATCTTCTGGGCCCGAGTAGAAGGCAGTTTAATTTGGGCATGCTTTTCATCCAAAATTCCAAATGCTGCACCCTACCCTAGAGAAGTTAAGTAACCACATTGTGGGCCTGTTACAATACATAAATCATGACGGATTTGACAAATATCCACTTTGTTAGATCAGATTGTTGAATGTGGGCCAATCTGGCAGGCGTTCCATTGACTCCTTTACTCCATCTAAACTGGTATCTCTGCATTGCGTAAGCATACATGGCAAGCAAGGTGAAAAGACAGGGTATTGTTTCTCTCTCCTATATACAGTAGGCCTTTAACTTAAGGGTTTGGTGTCCGATCAGGCTGAGGATGTATACATTGATGATGAATAAAAAAATACAAAAATAAAATCTACTTATATTTCCACTCCTCTGCCTAAAGTTTAAGATCAAAGCTGAACTCCCAAAATGTTGTATAGGCTCAATTTTGGAAACGTTCCTATTGTGGGGGGCTGAGGTGCACAGTTACGGCAACAAAGCGGCCATTTTCCTGACCCAGTTTCCCGGTGGCGTTCCGGGGTGTTCCCTGAGCTGTAGATGAAAAGGCACGAAGACAATGAGGCCCTCCACGTCTAAATAGCACGACCAGCTTCACAATGACAGGAAAAAAAGTGCTACACCGAACTAACGGGTGTCATTCGCACACAATGCACACTGGAGAAATGGACACACGCAAGCAGTCAACATACACACACACACACACACACACACACACACACACGTATGCACAAAGCGTAACCAGGATGTTTCCTCCCTTTGTCATCACGTGGGGATCCATGACAACATGAAGACAATGATTTCAACGATCTCATCTGCACAAAGCAACCACCTGGACACAAACACACAGCCACGGAGTGCGTAGGCCTACATCTCAGCAGCCAAAAGCAGCATCCTCTCCTCTTCATCAATTTTGTTTTGCAGAGAACTGATAACTGGGGTTTGATACATATAAAGCAGGCCCAAAGCTACGGTCAAGGTTAGAAGCTATAGGCCAAGGACTGAAGCTATAGGCCAGGGACTGAAGCTATGGCAGCTTTGACAGTCAGGCAGAGCAGTGTTAAGTGGGCCTCTGTATACACACACAAGCAGCCTAATCTTCAGCCTGATCTGCCAGTGGGGTTGGTCACCCGTGTCACATTCCCCAGTCACACACACACACACACGAAGGGGATGTCATAAGCTGCAAGGGACTCTCTCTAGTCTCTGTTCCTCAGTTTCTTTCCCCAATCTGTATTATTGTACCCCTATCATTCCCTATGTTCCTCTGCTTCATCCTATATTATCTCTCCCTCCACCTCCATATACATTTTCATGGTTCTTCAGTGTGAGGTTTACTCTGCATTCGGGTGGGGCAGTTTTAACATCTCGCAGCACAAGGCTAGCTAACAGAGATCAGGCTTCCCAGTCATCTCTTTCCCAAGCAGGTACCACTGAATACACAGCCAGGTCATTCAGCATACCGTCCCGTCCTTCACGGACCATATCAAATACTACTCTTCCCAGTGCTAGAGGCGTCACTACAGACACCGTGGCTCTGCGTGAAGCCATAAAGCATGAGAGGCAGTGCTATAGCCTGATTATAGACACAGCTAAGGAGTGCTGTTAGGTTGTTAGGGAGGAGGTGGAAGTAGCATGGCTGATATGACAGCTCCTTACCGATTCGTCCAGGGCGAAGCGCAGGCAGCCATGTTCGTACAGCACAAAGAACCGCCGCTGCCATTTCTGTTGGGAGAAAGAGGAACATCGTTAACACTTAATCTGATGATCTCCTTATAAACTATTAAGAAACGGCCTATAAAGTAATATTGTATACAATTTCTGCAGGGAAAGAGGAGCATTGCTATTGGGCTGAAACCAAACAAACACTTAAGCTCCATTATGAACTGGGACTAATAGGGTGTAGTGAACATATAGCTAAGAGATGCTTAAAGATACAATAACATAAATCCGAGAACCCACCGCCTGTAGTCTGGGTACCAGACGTTTTAGCTAACACTCCTTGCCACTACTGTCATTCTTGGTAAATGACATGGAGAACAAGGAGCGAAATGAAATAGCTGAATAGAGACTAGAGGTCGACCGATTATGATTTTCCACTGCCGATACCGATAACGATTTTTGGGGGACCAAAAAAGCCGATACCGATTAAATCGGCCGATTTAATTTTTTTTTTAAATGTATTTGTAATAATGACAATTACAACAATACTGAATTAACACTTATTTTAACTTAATATAATACATCAATAAAATCAATTTAGCCTCAAGTAGATAATGAAACATGTTCAATTTGGTTTAAATCATGCAAAAACAAAGTGTTGGAGAAGAACGTAAAAGTGCAACATGTGCCATGTAAGAAAGCTAACGTGTCAGTTCCTTGCTCAGAACATATGAAAGCAGGTGGTTCCTTTGAACATGAGTCTTCAATATTCCCAGGTAAGAAGTTTTAGGTTGTAGTTATAGGACTATTTCCCTGTATACCATTTGTATTTCATTAACCTTTGACTATTGGATGTTCTTATAGGCACTAGTATTGCCAGTGTAACAGTATAGCTTCCGCCCCTCTCCTCGCTCCTCCCTGGGCTCGAACCAGCAACACAACGACAACAGCCACCACATCGAAGCAGCGTTACCCATGCAAAGCAAGGGAAACAACCACCCCAAGGCTCAGAGCGAGTGAAGTTTGAAACGCTGTTAGCGCGCACTAACTAGCCAGCCATTTCACTGGCCGGTTGTTATGCAGCCTGGATTCAAACCAGGGTGTCTGTAGTGACACCTCTAGCACTGAGATGCAGTGCCTAAGACCGCTGCGCCACTCGGGAGCCCTTGCAAGGGAAACAGATTGTTTGTCATCTGTAGCCCAATGAAATCAGCCAAAACAAGCTCAATAACTCAATGCATGCACACACTGAATATGCATTCACCTGTATTGTGGATAGGCCTAGGCTACATCTTGATTTACCCAGTTTATCAATAAAGATTTACCATTCAAAATAAAATTCTTACCATTATGTTGTTAAAGTTAGAATGGTAAAAACATACCAAAGTCAAATTGATTGTATAATTGATTAATTAATCGATACATGGCGGTCTCTGAAAAATATGGACGTACATTTTTTTATAACGTAATGATATTGAACTCAAAAGATGCCCAACGATTGAACAGAGCAGTAGCTGAGTTTATCTGTCTGGATCAAGTGCCATTCTGTGACCTGGTAATATGGCTTCTTTTTTGCAGTGGTATTGTTTTGTTATTGTTTTGGTATCGAGTATTGGGATACTAAACCAGGTATCGAAGTCAAAAATCTGGTATCGTGACAACACTAGTACTCTCTATTGCTGCTTTTCAACTGTAACGCCAGTGTTATACTTAAGCAATAAGACGTGATGGGACCTGGTATATGACCAATATACCACCACATGGGCTGTTCTTAAGCAGGACGCAACGCGGAGTGCCTGGATACAGCCATTAGCCGTGGTATATTGGCCATATACTATAAACCCCCAAGGTGCCTTATTGCTATTATAAACTGGTTACCAACGTAATTAGAGCAGTAAAAATTAATATTTTGTCATATCCGTGATATTCAATCTGATATACCACGGATGTCAGCCAATCAGCATTCAGGGCTCGAACCACCCAGTTTATAAGTGTATAAAACCTGATGTTATAGGAAATTAGACTTTTTAGTTCACTGTTCCATTAAATTGCGCTTTTTGTTAACTGTCCCTTTAACTGCAGACACCTCTGAGCCATAGAGATGTATAGAGATCGCAATGTATCAATCAGTCCTCAATGGCGCTGCCCATGTTAAACACGCTTTTTGGCACTAGAGACCCTTTGTACATCTCTATGCTGAGCACACCTGCAACCAATTTCACTTCTTAAATACCTGAGTTCCTTTGTCTTTTAGTTCAGTGCCAAACAATCTAAGCACTAGTACAAAACCTCTTCAACATGTATCCTTTCATTTCTGTTATCTGTGAGTCCAATACCCAAACGTAAGTAACCCGCAATATTATTTACATTCTTCAATTGATCTGCATTTAAAGATGCACTGTTGTTTATTAGCGGTAGGATGTTGTTAGAAATATTTGCATATTTAAAGGATCTCATTTGTACCTTCAATTAATATTTTACTGCTTTGGAGAAATTATATTTATCATTTGACTACTGGCTCAGATTGTGAAAAGTAATTGTTTAAGATCAAATATGCTGATAAATGTTTTCGTTTACTGTCAGCACAAGTCAATGGAAATTAAGTTTGAAATTGGAGGAAATAAAACCGGAGCACCGACTCCCTAAAACAGAACCTCAAGTCTCTCTCCTTATCCTCTAACCGGCGATCACTGTGTCACCTACCTCACCCAGTGCATTCAAAAGAGGCAACCTGCCTTATCACATTGCTAGGGCTGACAGTGAGAACTTCTGAAGAGCAACCTCTGCATAATCGAAAGTTGCATTGTGAGGTGTTAACCGTCAAAGGTGTAAACCCATGTTCACAGTTAGCCATCGTTATGCAGATGCAGCCCCAGTGAACTCGCCCCCAAGATAGCGCAGGTTCTTTGGCGCCATGGCCCACCTGGCTTAGCGCAGTTTGTTGAATAGATTCCATGATCCGAACATGAGCGAGTGCTCGGCTCCTTCACGCCACTATGTGTACCCGTATGTGCGCTCTAATCATCGTGGCGGAATAGCACCAGGCAAATTGGCATGAAAAGGACAATACGTATGCAGATCTAGAGCCCATTTCTCTGACCATTCGATTATACACTAGGGCTTGTGTTTCAAGCGCTTCCATTACGCCTCAAAGCTTACTTCCCAAATGGATTTTAAGTGGATTAAAACATCCCGATTGGTCAAAGTTCACCCATCTCCCTCTCACTATGAGGTTCTGCTGCCCGGGAATGGTGTTTGTCTAATGTTTATCATGTGACTACAGTGCTATGGAAGAACAGGGAACAAACATACTAACCCATCCCCCATTCCATGTGAGCGCGTGCACGCCTCATGGTTGCTCTTACCCGGGATCTCTGCATGGGGTTGTCAAAGTCTGTTCCCTCGGGGGCCAAGCACAGCCATCCGCCGTAAATAGGTTTGGCCTGTAAAACAGAGCGATTTAGACAATCATTAAAATTGTTGGGAAGCAGTCAGCAAGGAGAGGGCACATTTTGTGGTCCAGATGTTCCTATAGACCCTCCCAATGAGGCAGTTTTCAAACCACAAAACCAGTTAGCAAGCCTGTTGGCCTAATTAGCATTGTTTGATAGACACCATTGCCTTGCATTCAAATGACTTCAATGAAGATTTGTGAATGAGAACAGCGCCTGCTTATAAACCTACATTCACTTTGTGGAAGTTGCTTGAGCCAAAAACCTGCATGTTTCCAATGAAAACACAGAAGTTCAAAAGATGTGGAAATGTATAAACATGGAGCAGAGCTCCCACGGTGAGGGGGTGGCTGTTTAAAATGGCTGCTCTTTGCACTCTAAAACATGTTTGTCTTGGTCTAACTTTTACTGTTAAACATTACCAAGAAGCAGCTGTCAGGGCTGTTTTGCAAAAAAAATAAAAAATAAAAAAATAAAAAACGACCTTCTTTACCTCAAACTCCAGACTAGTGTCTTACACGTGCGGAAGAGGAGTGTACGATTATTAGACTGTGTGGGTATTGGCCCTGGCTGTCACTAGCTAGCCGTGTCCCTGCATGTCTGTCAAATCTATGTGCCTCGTTTCCGCTTGCATAGACTGACTGCCTATAGAGACATTTAATTGGTTACTTTTAACAGGTGATGGGGTGACTGAGGAGATAAACATACCATGACCTAGTCCTAAGAAATCTGATAGGTCTACCATTTTGGCAGCAATGATGACTAATTCTTTTACTTATTGCTGATTATCTGCAGCACTGAAGTCTACGCCTAGGCTACGATCCAAAATGGATGTTTCTGGGTCCTCAGATCTTATATGGGCAATGTTATCAATAAAGTAGCAAATATCACACAGGTCTTGCTATAATGCATAACCGATTTCTCCATTCTTCTCTTACAAAACATCCAAAGAGAGAGCGAGGAAGAGAGAAAGAGCTGGACAGGAAAGAATGAGCGAGACACAAGGAGAGGCAGTGTAAGCGAGCAGCTGTGGCCTGTAGCGATGTTGGTGGGCTGAGGAGCCAGGAGACCTGGAGAGGGACACACCCTTGCACCCTTCCTCCCTCCACACACACACACAAGCCTCACTTCCTCTATAGTGGTCCTCCTTTGACCTCACCCTCCCCCCTCAGCTCTCTCCCACAGACCTTCTACCTTCCCCCTCCATTCCAGCCCGCCTCCAACCCCACCGGCAGTGAGGTTAACCCATAGAGATAGGACTCTAGTGCCCAAAAGTCTGTTTTAGCATGGGCAGCGCTATTGGGGACTTTCACAATGTTGAAGTAGAAAACTGGGTGGGACTTCCTATGGGTTAAGGGAGGATCACATCATTCCATCCAGGTCATCAGGAGGGATTAACCAATGAATTACACATGTGAGAAAACATTCCATAACTTCAGGTGGCAGTAAATCGTCAACCTTGGCTTCATCCCTGTTCAAACAACACACTCCAAGTGGCAGTATGCACTGTTTCAGTTTGTTTACCAACTCATAGTAGTAGAAGAAAATGGACAACTTCAAAATGGAGATGCTCATACTCTCTGATGCCATAATCGGACAGATAAAATTGCGTCCTCTATCACGCGTTAACCTCTTACTGCCTCCCTAGTACAATCCAGGGAGGCCTGGAAGGTCCATTCAAACGTAAGGTAGATCCATCTGAAAGTTCACCTTACTCCTCCTAGCCAAGTAAAACCAATGCAGAGCCTTTGATTGTACACTGAACAAAAATATAAACGCAACATGTAAAGTGTTTGTTACATTGTTACATGAGCTGAAATTAAAGATCCCTGAAATGTTCCATTCACACAAAGCATACCTCTCAAATGTTTTGCACAAATTTGTTGACATCCCTGCTAGTGAGCATTTCTCCTTTACCAAGATAATCCATCCACCTGACAGGTGTGGCATATCAAGAAACGGATTAAACAGCATGATCATTACACCAGTGCACCTTGTGCTGGGGACAATAAAAGTCCACTTTAAAATGTGCAGTTTTGTCACACAACGCCACAGATGTCTCAAGTTGAGGGAGCGTGCAGTTGGCATGCTGACTTGCCGCAATGTCCACCAGAGCTGTTGCCAGATAACTGAATGTTAATTTCTCTACCATAAGCCTCATCAGACACCGTTTTGGAGAATATGGCAGTACGTCCAACTGGCCTCATAACTGCAGACCACGTGTATGGGATCATGTGGACGAGCGGTTTGCTGATGTCATTGCACACAGAGTACCCCATGGTGGCGGTATGGTATAGGCAGGCATAAGTTACAGACAACGAGCACAACTGCATTTTATCGATGGCAATTTGAATGCACAGAGATACCATGACGAGATCCTGAGGCCCATTGCTGTGTCATTCCATCTGCCTCCATCACCTGTTTCCAAGATGATAATGCACGGCCCCATATCGCAAGGAGTATAGTTGTCACACCAGATACTGACTGGTTTTCTGATCCATGCCCCTACTTTTTTTTTTTAGGGCATCTGTGACCAACAGATGCATATCTGTATTCCCAGTAATGTGAAATCCATAGGTTAGGGCCTAATGAATTTATTTCAATTAACTGATTTCCTTACATGAACTGTAACTCAGTAAAATATTTGAAATTGTTGCATGTTTATTTTTGTTCAGTATAGATAGAACTGGAACTTATAGGTCTAAGATGTCATTTTGGACCATGTGGAATTGAGATCTATGTATGTTAATTTGAGAACTTGGGGCTCCACTGGTGAGAGTAACCTGTGAGAAACTCTGTTCCAGTTTCAATCCCAACCCTGCACTTTCACTAGCTCTTCCTCTCCTCCCTCAAATCTTTCCATACCCCTGCCTCCTCTCTCTCCCTGGGTTTTTGTCACTCTCCTTCCCTCTATACTCCCATCATCACCCCACTATCACTCCCAAACTGTTCTGTCTGTATTTCCACCATTTCCTTGCCTCCCACTCTCCCTGCCTCCCACCCTCTATCCTGAGTGGGTTCTCGATCTCACCAATGCCTCGGGAACTACAGAGCAGCATAGCTCAGCAATAGCCTTGATCCAGAAAAAAAACCTTTGAAACTATTGTCCTATGGGCTACCACCTACACTCTGTTTTGATCTAGAACAACCTTGCCTGACTCCACCGCCGCTGGAAAAATGCTAGGGGAAACACTGCGTGACCAACTAAATACACCAGCACCAAACATACTCTACCGCCACATTCATTTCCTTTCAGATAACTTTTCCAAGTGGGCTAGGCATATCTCTTTCAATGTTGTATTCATGCTGGAGGCGTGCTCGATTGACCGGAGAGTGTGAAAGTTTGAGTTAAACAGAATAACTCACTTTAAATTTAGGGCTCAAATTCAGTTAGACTAATGAGCGCCTCTCTTGGAGCCATGCAGTGTTCAAACCGCATTAAGATGCACCCTGGCTGGGTTAAGTGTATCTACTAACCAGTGGCCGAGCACATAGACGTGGAACCACCCTCTGTTTCACTTCTGATTTCCACTTTACTGTTTTCATTTCGTCCACTCAGTGCTAAGGATGCCATTACAGAATATGAGAGCGCAGATAGGCTACATTCTTCCGTGTTTACATTTTCCTGTCCAAAATGGCAGTCAGTCATGACTAGTTCCTTGGATAGATTTGAGCTAAACTTATTTTTAAGGGGTTGTTTTGTTTTATGAGGTTAGAACTAGCTAGCTGTAGCGTATTGTTTAAATTCTCAGACTCCCCTGGTATGAGAACTCATTACTAGCCCTATATGGATAGAACAGCGGATAGAAGCATCTCTGGTTCCACTGGTGACGTCATAAAGGCCCTGGGAGAGAGCAAGGCTGGGTCTCAGGAGGATTAAAGAAGTGATGTAATCGCTTTAAGATTCTAGTCCTGACTCAGGTGGCCAGGTCTGAAGGGGTTAACCCCGCAGTAATCATAAGCAGGCTGTCATACACACAAGCAGAGAAATGCAAACACACTTTCTCACTCATACACTACACAAGCAGAGAAACACACACTCACTAATACACAAGCAGAGAAACACATGCACACTTTTTCCAATCACACCCATTTTGTGGAGGAGAGGATGCTGGCTGGCGTTGCTGTTCTTAAGCCATGTTCAAGGGCCCATCTGGACCTCATCGCATGGGATCAATTATAGGATACAACAGAAACTAGCTAATGATCTCAGAGATAGAAATCCTCTCATTCACTACTTCACTGGCTGAAGGAAACCAGGGGGACTTGTAATACGACTTGAGTACACATACAGTATTTCACCGGATGTGCTACCTGTCCCAGACTTGCTGTTTTCAACTCTCTAGAGACAGCAGGAGTGGTAGAGATACTCTAAATGATCGGCTATGAAAAGCCAACTGACATTTACTCCTGAGGTGCTGACCTGTTGCACCCTCTACAACCACTGTGATTTATTATTATTTGACCCTGCTGATCATCTATGAACATCTTGGCCATGTACTGTTATAATATCCACCCGGCACAGCCAGAAGAGGACTGGACACCCCTCCATAGCCTGGTTCCACTATAGGTTTCTTCCTAGGTCATTTTTCCTAGCCACCATGCTTCTACACCTGCATTTCTTGCTGGTTGGGGTGTAGGCTGGGTTTCTGTACAGCACTTTGGTTTAAAAATACATTTGATTGATTGTGAGGACTTTGTGTAGACCTACACTTAAGTTGAATTTGGGGTCACGTTCAGGAGGGCACAATCTTCTTGTTTGTGGCCACAGTTATCAGAGCGTGGCAGCACAGTCCCTTAAGTCAGCTGGTGACCCTGCCTGCCAGTCATATGGATGTTTCGGGACAATGTCTCCCAAAAAATTGGACAGGATCCATGATGGGTCAGCTGATTCCTCATTTTGGGAGGATGGTGTTATTTGCCAGTAATAAATGTTATTCCTAACCTTAAGCTGGTCAAACCTCCCTTATCCAAATCTAATGGTCATTTGTGGCTTTACACCAGGGTCCTATTATTACAGCTGATTCCTCATATTGAACCCGTGGTTGATTGTGAATAACACTGGTTTTCTTCCTAGCAGACCACACCTTAGTTTGTCAGACTGAAGCAGTAGATTATACATACATACACACACACACCATTAGTTCATCTCTAAAGGAGTCGGTCTTCAACAAATGGTCACTGAATGAGGACACAACCAGAATGACACACACGCTGAGCTATAAATCAGACACTACCAATTAATAGACTTGAGGATGGGAAAGTAGACAGCATGACATGACATTGTCAGTTTCTAAAGGTTTTAGAATACTAATTGGAAGTTTGACTAGGTAGCTGGCTAAAATATTACCAAAATTCGACTGTTACACAACTTGACAGTAACAGCAAACTCGAAACGCCCAAATGGTCACATTGTCGCATAGGTGTTTGTAAATTGTGAAATGCAATGTGGCTACATCACAATAACAATTATTTACCTGATTCAGATCTTGATCGGTCAAGAGATGCAACTCCCGAGGTTTGAAGCAGTTCTGACATTTACTTTTATTAAAAATGTTCGCCTGGAATTTTCTGCAAGGGTTCTCTTTCGCTGTAGACATTGTATATCGCCTCCGTTCACCGTAAATGCAAATTAGTTCAAAATTGACGATTGGATAATCCGTTCTGCGTTTCTTTCATCCAATTTGGAACAAGGGCCCAGCAATCCAACGCATGATGATCCAAATAACTATATAAGCTAACGTTAGTAGTCTTGAGTTTTACACACACAAAACAAATTCAAGGTTTCTATTGTTTAGTTGTACCCAATTTATATTATCCAATATATGACTGCTAGTCATCAAGATAGCGAGACACCATTCTTGTGCGTTATTCAGTCCATGGCCTGCCCTTAATTCACAAAGCCGAACGAGTAACGTTAGCTAAGCGATTAACAAACTCACTAGCTTGTTTTTTTGTAATCATTGACGTTATTGTGCAAATTGCAAAAACAGCAACTGCACATTATAACATGCACCCATTTGACGGAAAATCTCAAAAGTGGAGGTAGCTGGCTATCAAGAGCTGGCTAGCTACGATCGTAGCTAGCAGTTGCTCTTTGCAAAGTCTACCACCACTGCTTCTTCGCTGGCTATAGCAGTAAATTAGCTAGCGAGCTGGAAATCCTCTCGCCTAGCTGTTTAGCTTGGGTTAAAACGGTCCAGAATATAAATGTTCAGCGAAATTCTCTCCCCGTTGACACATAGTAAACGGACAAAGCGCCTCTTGCAGAATCATTGAAGCATCAACGACTTTTTCGGTTTTGTTTTGATAACCAGCTCCGGTAGCTGCTCCCCTGGTTTATATTCTTCCTATTTTCAGGCGAAATCTTTCCCAGTGGAGAGGTCGCGAGCTCACAGATTTGTTGGGCATTGTGAACCTAGTGACATCACGGTCACGTGATCATACGGCATCATTTCAAAATAAAAGTCCCCTTGTAATTGTTTAACTTTTATTTTCTGATTTTAAAATCACAAATATTGAAGTTTGAAGTGACTTAAATATAAACGTATTGAAAAAACGAACAATGTATTATTGAAATCAATGAATAAAGATCGATTTACTGTCTAATATATATTTTTTTAACTATAAATTATAATGATGCAAATATACCAACTACTGTCATCTCTTAATAGAACATGATTTAAACATGTTTTGAAGAAAACATTTTCCCTGTTCAAGGGTAACTTTTTTCAGGGCAACAGCATACTCCTCCTGGGGTGATTTGGAATCCTCAAACTACAAATAGAATCTGGTGTCAAACCAGGAAGATCTGCATCATTCTATAGTTTTTTGGAGGAAAACCTTCTGTTACCAAAACCGTCTTTTCATTACAGCATTATACAGCTATGTGTTACTGTACTGTTGGAACTACACATTGTCTCCAATAAAGAGGGGTGATTAGGACTCCTCAGACACTCTACTAATAGGATCCAGTGTCATACCATCAAGCATCAAGGTTTGCGTCAGTATGGTATTTTTTTCAGCAGAAAGCTACTTCCACCACTGCCAAAAATTGTGCTTTTCAATTAAAGCCTCTTACATCACTAAACAGGTATTTGTTCCTGTACTGTTGGAACTATACACGTTTTCAAAGACTGTGCTAATTGGATCTGGTGTCATCCCAGGAAGTTTTGTGTCATTCAATAATTTTTTTGCGGAAAACCTACTGTCAACTGTTACCAAAACCCTCTTATTATAGCACTATACTGATATTTTCTACTGTACTGTTAATTCTATAGAAGTTGTCTCCAATAAAGAAGGTGATTTGGAATCCTCAAACACCATACAAATAGGATCTGGTGTCATGCCATGAAGATTTGTGTAATTCAATCTTTTTGGATAAAATTCTGTCAACTGCTACAATACATTTTTTTCATTATAGCAATATAAAGGCTTTTGCCAATGTACAGCTAATTCTATAGAAGTTGTCTCAAATATAGGGGGGGGGGGGGGATTTGGAATCCTTAGACACTCAGGATCCAGTGTCATACCATTCATATTTACGTCAATAGTGTTTTTTTCGGCAGAAAGCTACAGCCACCACTGACTTCATTTTTTTTTTACGACAGTCACTATCATATTGTTCCAATAGCCTACTGTCAGTCAATTCAAATCAAATTATATTTGTCACATGCGCCGAATACAACAGGTGTAGACCTTACGGTGAAATGCTGACTTACAAGCTCTTAACCAACAATGCAGTTAAAATAAATAAACAATAACACCTACATTTTTTTAAAATAACAAGAAATAAAAGTAACAAATAAAGAGCAAGAGTAAAATAACAATAGCGAGGCTATATACAGTGGGTACCTGTACAGAATCAATGTGCAGGGGCACTGGTTAGTTGAGGTAATATGTACATGTAGGTAGAGTTATTAAAGTGACTGATTAGATAATAACAGAGAGTAGCAGCAGAGTAAAAGAGGGGGGGGGGGGGCATGCAAATAGTCTGGGTAGCCCTTTGATTAGGTGTTCAGGAGTCTTATGGCTTGGGGGTAGAAGCTGTTTAGATGCCTCTTGGTCCTAGTCTTCGCACTCCGGTACTGCTTGCCGTGCGGTAGCAGAGAGAACAGTCTATGACTAGAGTGGCTGGAGTTTTTGACAATTTTTAGGGCCTTCCTCTGATACCGCCAGGTACAAAGGACCCGGATGGCAGGAAGCTTGGCCCCAGTGATGTACTAGGTCGTATGCACTACCCTCTGTAGTGCCTTGTGGTCAGAGGCCGAGCAGTTGCAATACCAGGCAGTGATGCAACCGATCAGGATGCTCTCGAGGGTGCAGCTGTAGAACCTTTGAATAATAACCTGTATTATTATAACTTTACATAATACCCTGTATTATAGCAGATCACTGGTTAATACAGACAATACCCTTCCCTTATTTCAAACCACATTTCTGACCACAAATCAGGTAATAATTAAACAGATACATCTGCTGTCTGTCCAGTTGATGTAAACTTTCCACACAAATATTAATTTGAAAAAACTAAAGACCTTCACAGTGTAGGTCTGTTGTTTTAACAGTAATAATAATTTATATATATTTTTTACGTTTCTCTAACAATCAATAACAGTTTATAGGACTGCAACATAACTGTTTATAACAATGTACAGCTCATCCACCAACGAACGGATGCGTTTCAAGAGCGTAAACTATTCTGTTTTTGAATCCTCAGACCCCTGACTGGGAACAACATGGGGAACACTGCCATCTAGTGGAACGGGAATTCAAATATTATTCCAGACATTATTTAATGAAGGATATTGAACTTTATGTCATTCATTCCTTTTCAACACTAATATTTAACATTGTTTAATACACATTTCGATGCCCCCTTATTATCATGTACTGATTGCATATTTAATTTAATTTACCCACCTATGGCAAAGTTCCTATTTACAAATAACCACCAAAACTCAACAATAAGCCTCAATACTTACCAAAATAGCATCAAACGGAGAGGTTAGGATCAGATAAAAAAATAACGCATATTGAAACAGGCTAAATATACTACGATTTGTGATATTGTGCTCAAGTAGAGGGAATACTTTTATTTTGAAACTTTTTGCGCGATTTAGGTGTTGACGTCACTTAATAAGTTTTAACTATAGCGATTTAAAAAATGGTTCAAATTCAAGTGAACAGCATTGTTCACACTACAACGCTAACTACAACAAGAGTAGAGAACAATAATTAGAGCTATCATTTGGGTCACTTTCAGAGCGATTGTTCTTCCCGGTCCCTCCAACCATAAAACATTGACAATCAATCAAAAGCTCGTTCTATTGAAGCATTATTGATTCTAGGTGCTGCTATGAGAAGCGAGAAGGCAGAGCGCACTCGTAAGCATGCCTGAATAACTGCGCATGTGTGAGCATGTTGGTGGCCACATCGGCTTCCTATTTCGCTACAAAGCATCCTTCACTCATGCTGCCAAACATACCCTCGTAAAACGGACTATCCTACCGATCCTTGACATCCGCGATGTAATTTACAAAATAGCCTCCAACATTCTACTCAGCAAATTGGATGCAGTCTATCACAGTGTCATCCGTTTTGTCACCACAGCCCCATATACTACCCACCACTGCCACCTGTACCTTCTCATTGGCTGGCCCTCGCTTCATATTCCTGCCAAACCCACTGGCTCCAGGTCATCTACAAGTCTCTGCTAGGTAAAGCTCCACCTTATCTCAGCTCACTGGTCACCATAGCAGCACCCACCAGTAGCACGTGCTAAAAAAAAAATCACTGAAGCTGGAGACTCGTATCTCCCTCTCTAACTTTAAGCACCTCACAGATCAGAGCAGCTCACAGATCACTGCACTTGTACATAGCCCATCCATCTACCTCATCCCCATACTGTTATTATTATTTTTTGGCTCCTTTGCACCCCAGTAACTCTACTTGCACTTCTATTACTCCAGTGTTTAATTGCGAAATTGTAATTATTTCATCACTATGGCCTATTTATTGCCTTTACCACCCTGATCTTACCTCATTTGCACACACTGTACATAGACTTTTCTATTGTGTTTGACTGTATGTTAGTTTATTCCATGTGTAACTTTGTGTTGCTTTTGTCGCACTGCTTTGCTTTATCTTGGCCAGGTCACAGTTGTAAATGAGAACTTGTTCTCAACTGGCCTACCTGGTTAAATAAAGGTGATATATATTTTAAATTAATTATAGGACACTTGGGAGAATGATGATCCACGACAAACAGCTCATGAGAAGGCCATGTTTTTGATGGTAGGCCTATCTGTTAACGCCAGTACATTCTGAGAAAATATTCACTATGACAGGCCTGCTAATGTGCCTCTCTGGACCTTGTAAACTGTCGAAAATGCCCTTTGCTGATCCAAATGTTTTTTGGGGGATTTAAACATGTATTCAAAACCAGTGGCGGTCAGTGCCTTTTAAGATGAGGGAGGACAATTTTTACAACATATTGGATGACTGGCATTCATATTCCATTCACCCAGTTCAATGTAAAAGTGATGGGTTTAGGCTACTACATGATACTTGAATTTTCCCTATACCCATCATGAGGTTGCTACAACCTAGCTTATGAATGAAAGTTTACAATGTAGGTGCACACAAGTCGAGAAATTTGAGATGACATAGAGACACATGCAATACAGCCTTGCACACTCTTGCCTGCATCTAGCTGATATAGGGAGTAATCACTAGTCCAACATTTGCAAACAAGAGTTTAGTTTGGACAAATTCAGGTATGTTTATCCCTGTTTTGTTCCGTTTGCTTCTGTTTAAGCAATGTTTTTCAACAGAATCGGCAGAATGAATACACCCCTGATCATGTGCAAACAGTTCACTTTTATAGCAGCCACATGGTATTCCTTCTCACATCTATGCGCTCTCCTCCTCTCACCTTTTCTTTTCGCTTGTGGACTTTAATGTACAACACATCAGCAGTATGTGACCAGGCGAAAAAAACTTTCCAAGCCAAACCATATCATAACCGCTACACACAACTTATATCATTGTCACCATATTAGCTAAAGTAACATCATAATCAACATAGCTACAGTAATAAAACTAACACGTTAGAAAACCTGATACAGTCATGCAGTAACATTAGTGTGCAGCTTTTCATGGTTCGGGCTAGGCCCCTTAGTTCCAGTGAAGAGACATTTTAACGCTACAGCATACAATGATATTCTAGACAATTCTATGCTTTCAACTTTGGGGCAACATTTTGGGAAGGCCCTTTCCTGTTTCAGCATGACAATGACCCTGTGCAGAAAGCGAGGTCCATAAAGAAATGGTTGGTTGAGATCGGTGTGGAAGAACTTGACTGGCCTGCACAGAGCCCTGACCTCAACCCCATCAAACATCTTTGGGATGAATTGGAACACCGACTGTGAGCCAGGGCTAATGGCCCAACATCAGTGCCTGACATCAGTAATGCTCTTGTGGCTGAATGGAAGAAAGTCCCCACCGCAATGTTCCAACATCTAGTGGAAAGCCTTCCCAGAAGAGTGGAGGCTGTTATAGCAGCAAAGGCGGGACCAACTCCATATTAATGGCCATGATTTTGGAATTAGATGTTTGATGAGCAAGTGTCCACATACTTTTGGTCAGTTAGTGTATGATTACATTGTGCATGTATACAGTAAACTGGGAATTGAGCTCACAACCTCTTGATTCACTGTACTTCAATCTTCCTGTTACGCCACCATGTCCGTGTCACGTATGAGTTAATCGGACTATTGTCATCATTGATTTTATTTGTTTTAGCAATTTAAGGGCTTTCTGTACAGCTGTCTAATGATATTCCTGAATCACTATGATCAATAAGATATTTTCTTAAGTGTACTTTCAACAGAGATGAGATTAACTTCAAAGTGCACTCACCCTATTGCTTACACTGATCAAATTGTTTCAGATCCACACATGTGCCTTTGTGCACAACCTCCAGATGCTTTTTCAGAGTTTGTATTTGACTACAATTCTTTCTCCTCGATTAACTCAAAATAATGGGACCATTTCCACAAGGAAAAGGTTAAAAGCGGGGGTAACACAACAGCCATAGGCTTTAGGATAGCCTATTGGGAAAAGGGTTAGCCTAAAGCATGAAAACCATTAGCATGAGACAAGGCTTTATATATATATATATACAGTACCTTGCGAAAGTATTCGGCCCCCTTGAAATTTGCGACCTTTTGCCACATTTCAGGCTTCAAACATAAAGATATAAAACTGTATTTTTTTGTGAAGAATCAACAACAAGTGGGAAATAATAATGAAGTGGAACGACGTTTATTGGATATTTCAAACTTTTTTAACAAATCAAAAACTGAAAAATTGGGCGTGCAAAATTATTCAGCCACCTTTTGCTGCGATTACAGCTGTAAGTCGCTTGGGGTATGTCTCTATCAGTTTTGCACATAGAGAGAATGAATTTTTTTCCCATTCCTCCTTGCAAAACAGCTTGAGCTCAGTGAGGTTGGATGGAGAGCATTTGTGAACAGCAGTTTTCAGTTCTTTCCACAGATTCTCGATTGGATTCAGGTCTAGACTTTGACTTGGCCATTCTAACACCTGGATATGTTTATTTTTGAACCATTCCATTGTAGATTTTGCTTTATGTTTTGGATCATTGTCTTGTTGGAAGACAAATCTCTGTCCCAGTCTCAGGTCTTTTGCAGACTCCATCAGGTTTTCTTCCAGAATGGTCCTGTATTTGGCTCCATCCATCTTCCCATCAATTTTAACCATCTTCCCTGTCCCTGCTGAAGAAAAGCAGGCCCAAACCATGATGCTGCCACCACCATGTTTGACAGTGGGGATGGTGTGTTCAGGGTGATGAGCTGTGTTGCTTTTACGCCAAACATAACGTTTTGCATTGTTGCCAAAAAGTTCAATTTTGGTTTCATCTGACCAGAGCACCTTCTTCCACATGTTTGGTGTGTTTCCCAGGTGGCTTGTGACAAACTTTAAACGACACGTTTTCCCACCTCAGCTGTAGATCTCTGCAGTTCATCCAGAGTGATCATGGGCCTCTTGGCTGCATCTCTGATCAGTCTTCTCCTTGTATGAGCTGAAAGTTTAGAGGGACGGCCAGGTCTTGGTAGATTTGCAGTGGTCTGATACTCCTTCCATTTCAATATTATCGCTTGCACAGTGCTCCTTGGGATGTTTAAAGCTTGGGAAATCTTTTTTTTTTTTAATCCGGCTTTAAACTTCTTCACAACAGTATCTCGGACCTGCCTGGTGTGTTCCTTGTTCTTCATGATGCTCTTTGCGCTTTTAACGGACCTCTGAGACTATCACAGTGCAGGTGCATTTATACGGAGACTTGATTACACACAGGTGGATTGTATTTATCATCATTAGTCATTTAGGTCAACATTGGATCATTCAGAAATCCTCACTGAACTTCTGGAGAGAGTTTGCTGCACTGAAAGTAAAGGGCCTGAATAATTTTGCACTCCCAATTGTTCAGGTTTTGATTTGTTAAAAAAGTTTGAAATATCCAATAAATG
This sequence comes from Oncorhynchus kisutch, assembly GCF_002021735.2. Taxonomy (NCBI): domain Eukaryota; kingdom Metazoa; phylum Chordata; class Actinopteri; order Salmoniformes; family Salmonidae; genus Oncorhynchus; species Oncorhynchus kisutch. The sequence continues at coordinate 19,379,363 of NC_034198.2, read as the reverse complement.
TCGTTCCACTTCATGATTGTGTCCCACTTGTTGTTGATTCTTCACAAAAAAATACTGTTTTATATCTTTATGTTTGAAGCCTGAAATGTGGCAAAAGGTCGCAAAGTTCAAGGGGGCCGAATACTTTCGCAAGGCACTGTATATATATATATATATATATAAAAAGCGGTAGAGATATGCTTCTGAAAGTAATATACGGTTTATTTGAAAAATAAATTAATAATATTTAAATATTTAAAAAATAGTAACTCATTATATTACTCCATAAGTAATATATTAATAAGTAAATCAAATCAATGATAACAGAATGGTAAAATTAACTGTTAACAGACATGGTGGTGTAGCAGGGAGATCTGAATGTCGTGAACTGGGGTTCAGAGTTCAAATCCCAGGTGAGGACATGTGAATTTATACAGTAATTATTAACATGCACAATGTAATCATTTACAGTGCATTTGGAAAGTATTCAGACCTCTTGACTTTTTCCACATTTTGCTACGTTACAACTTTATTCTAAAATGGGGGGGGGGGGGGGGGACGACGACTATTTACTCAATTTTAGAATCTTTTTTTTGGGAGAACGTTTCTTTGGGACCATCAGGTCCTGACAACAAATGTTCTTGCAACGTTCCCATGAAATGTGTTTAACATTTTAAAATGTTATATTCTGAAAACATGGCTGATTATTTTGTTGTGTTAACTCTGTTAGACAGAGATAATACACTTACAAATATGTAACCATTTTAAGATACAAACCTTAATTGTAAGCGGGATTAATTTGTAACCTTTATGTAATCTATTCCTAACCTGCTGAATGACTACATATTGCTACTGGTTGGTCAAAATCCTCTTCTGTTTTTTATATTCATCTCTAGCTTTGCCACAGCCAGTTCACCAGGGTCCTATTTTAAGTATATTGTGGGGGGGGACACACCAATTGTCCCCATTCGTTTTGGCAACATGGTGGCATGTCTAAGATCCTATGGGCACCACATAGGAGTATTAATGGCTGATTCCACCACATGCTATTATAAGCAACCCGCTCCCACACCTAAGCAGTGGGTCCGGCAGAAACACAGAGGGGGAGTTGTGTGAATGGACAGCGGGATAGAGGCATAGAGAGGGCGAGAGAAGGGATACTTCTCGGTTATCTAACTGAACCTGGAGAACAACAGAAGATTAGCTCCTTACGCACGCTGTAAGTGATCCGGGAATAACCCAGATTAAGTGTGTGTGTATTTGTTTGTGTGTGTTGTAGCCGTCTATTTGTTAACCAGGTGATCCCTAGGTCTTGTCAACCTACCAATGCCTTGACTGTGCTGTTGTGTGCCTGTGGTGCCTGCATACAGAGCTCAAATATCCCTTTTGCCTATGAGAATTGGTGTTACGATAAGTTATATTTCTTACTGTATAAGGCGGGTAAGGTCATAGCCTACAGTAGGCTATGTTTGTGTCCACATTTGCTGGCGTATCCAGTGACTATCCTGGAGGTGACACAGTGCAAGGCATTTAGTGGTGACAGGCAGGTTGGTCTGGCCCAGACTATATTTAGCTGTCTTCCTCAGACACTCTTTATATGGCTACACTTGTCAGCAGTGCTACCAGACTCACCCTGCAAAACCCTGCATGCTCACATGCACAGGGGATAGATGGATATACATGGATCAGAGGGGGGAAATGTTCTGTGTATTGTCTTTTGTCTACTTGACATGATTATGGCTACTGGTATGGCTATACTTTAGTCATATTGTCAGTGTGAGGAGTAAAGTAGAAGTGTTTGCTCTCTAGGGGGTTAAGTGGTGTCTTCGCCATGTGCTTGCACCGATCCAATCCTTGTAGATCTATACCAAGAGCCTAGGCTTGGAAGTGGGCACAGCTGTCCTCGGGAAGGGTTCAGCGTCAAACCCATAAGACTGCCTCTACGTGCTGAAACGTGACCCTCACATTTCTCTGTCATCCTCATTCACATCTTTTATGTTTTTATAGGAATAGGTGTTTAATGTTGTCCCGTTGTAGACAGCTGATCTGGGCAACAGCAGCATTCTTCCATAGTCCCAGGTTCATTCCTCAAAACTCTTGTTACACTGCATTTACTCCAGTTGAAATATTTTGATATTTGATAACATTACGTTGAGATATGATTTCTGTTTGTCAATGATACAGACACATGATTGGAACTTAAAATACCGTACATCACAAACCACAGACTGAAATACACAATTTACTGATGGCCTCCCTCTCTCTCTCCTTCTCCCCCCTCTCTCTCTCTCCTGCAGAAGATGGCGCTCCCCACTGTGATGGTGCTGCCCATGCTGATCGTGGTGGCTGCTGGGATCTACTACATCTACAACGAGATCATCCAGTACATGTCCAAGTCCATGGTCAAGAACAAAGTGGTGGTCATCACTGATGCTGTGTCCGGGGTGGGAAGTGGTGAGGATTTTATATTCTTATTTGTAATTCAATCTCCATTCAAATGGGGATTCAAAAATAGCCTGCGAAGAATGTCTAATGTTCTGACCGTATAGCCAACAATATAATGTTGTTCAATTCTGAAACAGAGGACTGGGTAAATGCCACCGTTGACTAAATCCATCCCTCTCTCGATCTTTCTCACCCGCTCCTCTCTCCCTCTCCAGAGTGTGCTCATCACTTCCATAAGGGTGGTGCCAGGCTGATTCTGTGTGGGGCCAGCTGGGACAAGATGGAGTCTCTGTACGACACATTGACCAGCGGGGCTGACCCCAGAGTGGTGAGTAACACTAATAGGCGCCCTTGAGCAAAAGGAAAGTTCCAGTTAGTTATTATCATAGTTTTGTGCTCGCCAGTTCTCTCGGCAGTCACCGCTCCTGGTTCCTCTTCTGGTGGCAGACAATGGCAGGATATCCCCTCTGACAGTGCACTGTCCTCTGGGTATCTCTCCTGCACAGGGCAGAGCAGTGGTGTGTTCATGGAAAAATAACAGATGTCACCAACATGAACACTAGAAAAGGGCGATATGATGATGAGCAAAGACATACGCTATTTGGAGTGTTAGTGAAAAATGTAAATGTGTAAGAGGAGGTTGAAGTTCGAGTTAGAAGTTCAAGCACAACCACATACTTTAGTGCTGGCTGTCTTCAGACCCTCACCCATGTTGCTATTGTATTGCTTACAGTATAAACAGTATTGCGTAACAGTATAAAATCCCTGTTCTTCCTTCTCTCATACATATGTCCTTTTCTTTTGCATCCCTCTCTCCTCTGCTCAGACGTTCCCTCCCAAGCTGGTGCTGCTGGACTTCAGTGACATGGACAGTATGCCTGAGGTGGTGAATGAGGTGGTGGAGTGCTACGGCTGTGTGGACATCCTGGTGTGTAACAGCAGCATGAAGCTGAAGGCCCCCGTACATACGGTCTCACTGGAGCTGGACAGGAACATCATGGACATCAACTACTTTGGACCCAGCACCTTAGCCAAAGGTATGAAGGACTTTTCACAGGAGGAAAAAACATGTTGTGTTGCAAGTGATTGATTCGGTTATTGATTGATGTTGCAGGTGTCCTTCCAGCTATGATGTCTAGGAGGTCTGGTCACATTCTATTGGTCAACAGCATCCAGGGCAGACTGGCTATCCCCTTCAGAACCTCCTGTATGGATGCATTACATATTCCCCTGTTGCTTTTCAAACACCTCGTATGAGATGAAAAACCTGTTGCACTTTCAAAGAAGGATTTGTAGTTCTCACAGTCTGATGCACAGGATTCCTGAACAGTACAGTTCAAGATAATGATTAGGCACAGTATCTCTTCTGCAACGTATGGAATGAGCCTCAGCAATGGGTGAGTCGCGTCCTGTTTATGTGTGTGTGCATGTGTTATTTCAGACTCGGCCTCAAAGCATGCGGTGCAGGCGTTCTTTGACTGCCTGCGAGCGGAGGTGGAGGAGTATGGGATAATAGTAAGCACTATCAGCCACACCTTCATCAACGCAGCTCTACCCTCCACCCCTCCGGCTAAACCTCAGGGCCTGTCTACATGTGAGTACATACAGCTCTCTCTGTCTAGTGTCTGCAAACATATGCATGTACACCTAATGACTTCCAAGCAGAATGAGGGCGGGCAGTATATGAGTACAGACTTACACATATACACATTCATAGACTTGAGTCTATAATAATTTTCAGACTAAATCATTAGGCAACATAGCATATATTGAGTGAGTAACAAAAAATGCATATTCATTATGATTATTCTGAGGTGTTCAGTTGTTGTCGTTATGTTTTAATATTTTGAACATGTTCCTTTTTGATCAAACCCTGTTATGTTATGCTAAATCGTGGCTTGCTCCTTCTCTCCTCAGTTGGCGTGCGCCCGGCCGATCTGGCCAATGAGATAATGCGAACGGTGAGCAGGAAGAAGAAAGAGGTTTTGCTGGCCCACCCCATCCCCTGGGTCGCTCTCTACCTCCGCTCCTTCTTTCCCTCTTTCTTCTTTGCCGTGGTTGCTGCTGGAGTGAAGGACTCTGCCATGGCAGAACAGATGCAGTAGAAGGAAGGGAAGAGAGAAGAAGAAAATTAAAGAAGGACAATAGAATGTATAGTGTATTATGGCATAATGCAATGAAATCTAACCCATCGGGGCAATTTAGAAGCCTTTGCCACATGGACATAGCCTCTGATGTTATTGCAGTTTGCATTGGGTCCTGTAGATGGCAGCAGATCACTGTTGTATTCTTATGTCATGTCTGTGCAGAAAAGATGCCAAAGTTGCACCACCCACTACTATCAAAATTAACTTTTGCTCTAACTTTAAACATTGCTTCTATTGGATATTTCAATGTTTAGCCTAACCATAATTAGAATATATGACCTCATATGTTGTTTTGTGGGTGATCGTTAATGTTGTCCTTTCATTTGACCAATACACTTGTCCATGTGAATTACATTATTTGTCTGTGATTTTTATAGAAAACATTGATATAAATGTTTATTTCATTGACATTGTATATGACATGAATGTCTAGCAGTAATACATACTTGGTATTGATATGCGTCGCACATTCACTCGCTACACACAGTCACGTGACAACTATCTCTGTAATGAGCCCTCCCTGTGATACTGTCATGTAAATGGAGTCCGAGAGAAAGGTCCCCACCTCCAACTCTGCATGTGTGTGTATCTGTTTAATTGTATGGCCCAGTCTGAGGTTCAGCTGGCCTGCATGTGTGTTAAATCCTGCGGGTCACTTGCTCTCTAGGGATTTAAGTATGGGATATAATGACAGAACTACGTGAGTTTGTATTTGGAATTTCGCAAATGTGTAATTTAATTTCGTAAACTTGTATCATGATGTGTGACGCAAACTTGTTACTTGACATTTGAACACATTCAAGATCTGCAAGCGTAATTTATTTTCAGAATTATTGCAATCCGTTTACGACTATGAATATTATGCTGTGAATCAAAAATACACTTGAAGATTTTGAATCTGCGTGCGCTCGGAGTTCTGTCACTGTTATCATGTAGAACGTTTTGTAAATTTGTAGGAAGAGATTTGTAAGTAAAACCATGATTTGGCTCTGGGGGCAGGACCTTTTACTCCTGACTAATCGGTTCCCTCTGCCAAAACCACAGTTTCCTAACCATTGGCTGGATTGTTCCATCAATCAAATATCAAGCAGTAGCTACCCACATGAGCAAGAGAGGATGTGGTAACTAAAACAATCTACTTAAAGGTAACGTTAATGTCTGTATATCTGTGTACGTCGATTTATTGGGTGAAAAGGCATGAACGTAGTTTGCTTATCATGTGAAATATAATCAGTGGAGTAAAGTACTTAAATAAAAAAACTTGGAAGTACTACTTAAGTATTTTTTTTTAGGATATCTGTACTTTACTATTTATATTTTTGAGAACTTTTATTTCACTACATTCCTAAACAAAATTCTGTACTTTTTATTCCATACATTTTCCCTGACACCCAAAAGTACTCGTTACATTTTGAATGCGTAGTAGGACAAGAAAGGGTCTAATTCACACTTATCAAGAGAGCATACCTGGTCATCCCTACTGCCTCTGATTTGGCAGACCCGCTAAACACATGCTTAGTTTGTAAATTATGTCTTGAGTGTTGGAGCGTGCCCCTGGATATCCGTAAATAAAAAAGGAAAGTGTGCCGTCTGGTTTGCTTAACATTTGACTTTGAAGTTATTTATAATTTTACTTTTGATAGTTAACTATATTTAAAACCACATACTTTTACTCAAAATAGTATTTTACAGGACGACTTTCACTTTTAGTTGAGTCAAGGTATCTTTACTTTTACTCAAGTATGTCAATTGGGTACTTTTTTCACCATATAATGGTACATTTCAGACAAACTCCAGGCCAGTCATTGCATTTACAGCCGGTGTTGCGTTACAGCCGGTGTTGTCAAGAAAAATTCCCCTCTCAATTTCATTGCAAATAGACTAGCTAGCTAAAAATATACTGCTGACAACTTGATCAAACTTATAAATATGTAAAACGGCACATTTTAAGGTAGTTGTGGTTCTCAGCAACATGAAGCAGCACTGAAATTTGAGCGTGGAGGCTCATTTCTCCCCCCTTTCTTCCCCCTTTCAGATCTAAAGAATTTGGGAACCTCTCAGCCACCAGGAAAATCATATTTTTCTTGGAGTTGATTGACAAGGTTAGGTAGAGAATAACACATTTAGATCTATTTCTATCATGCAGAATTGTAGCTCATTCAATAATACATACATGACTTCTGTCCCAGGGGATTAAACTGTGCAAGTTTTTGTTCAATTTAGACCACAGTTAGTTACATTTGGTGTTAGTGAAGTTCTGGAACAAAAACCTGTACACTCCTTTGCAGAGAACCTATGGTTGTCATGACTTCAATTGAATAAATACTGTTACCATTTCCATTTGTTAATCTATGCAGGTTTGTCATGTGATTTCCAGGTGCTTGGTCAAGATGAATACAACAATACTCCAAGGCAGGACATTTCCCTGCATCCAGGTTGAGGCCTGCTACCAGCAGAAACATTGAGCGCTCCATGTCATTAAGTCATGCATATTATTTTTTTTAAATACATGTATAGCTAATACTCCAATCTTATGAGTGGATAAGCACTATGCACCATAAACCTGTCTACTCCTGGAGTAACTCCCTTTCAGAGATACTTTAATTAGACGGTTTTCTAGGAGGCCCTGGGCCAATGGGAGGTCAGGGGAGGGCTTAGGGGTCAGAGGGAGTGAGAGCCAAGTTAGAGACATGAAGATACAACTTGAACCAAATCAAATTTATTTGTCACATACACATGGTTAGCAGATGTTAATGCGAGTGTAGCGAAATGCTTGTGCTTCTAGTTCCGACAATGCTGTAATAACCAACGCGTAATCTAACCTAACAATTCCACAACAACTACCTTATACACACAAGTGTAAAGGGATGAAGAATATGTACATAAAAATATATGAATGAGTGATGGTACAGAACGGCATAGACAAGATGCAGTAGATGGTATCGAGTACAGTATATACATATGAGATGAGTAATGTATGGTATGTAAACATTATATTAAGTAGCATTGTGTAAAGTGGCTAGTGATACATTTTTTGACATCAATTTTTCCATTATTAAAGTGGCTGGACTTGAGTCAGTATGTTGGCAGCAGCCACTCAATGTTAGTGGTGGCTGTTTAACAGTCTGATGGCCTTGAGATAGTAGCTGTTTTTCAGTCTCTAGGCCCCTGCTTTGATGCACCTGTACTGACCTCGCCTTCTGGATGATAGCGGGGTGAACAGGCAGTGGCTCGGTTGGTTGTTGTCCTTGATGATCTTTATGGCCTTCCTGTGACATCGGGTGGTGTAGGTGTCCTGGAGGGCAGGTAGTTTGCCCCCGATGATGCGTTGTGCAAACCTCACTACCCTCTGGAGAGCTTTACTGTTGTGGGCGGAGCAGTTGCCGTACCAGGCGGTGATACAGCCCAACAGGATGCTCTCGATTGTGCATCTTTAAAAGTTTGTGAGTGCTTTTGGTGACAAGCCAAATTTCTTCAGCCTCCTGAGGTTGAAGAGGCGCTGCTGCGCCTTCTTCACCACTCTGTCTGTGTGGGTGGACCAATTCAGGTTGTCCGTGATGTGTACGCTGAGGAACTTAAAACTTACTACCCTCTCCACTACTGTCCCGTCGATGTGGATAGGGGCTGCGCCCCCTGCTGTTTCCTGAAGTCCACAATCATCTCCTTTGTTTTGTTGACGTTGAGTGTGAGGTTATTTTCCTGACACCACACTCCGAGGGCCCTTACCTCCTCCCTGTAGGCCGTCTCGTCGTTGTTGGTAATCAAGCCTACCACTAGTGTCGTCTGCAAACTTGATGATTGAGTTGGAGGCGTGCATGGCCACGCATTCGTGGGTGAACAGGGAGTACAGGAGAGGACTCAGAACGAACCCTTTTGGGGCCCCAGTGTTGAGGATCAGCGGGGTGGAGATGTTGTTACCTACCCTCACCACCTGGGGGCGGCCCGTCAGGAAGTCCAGTACCCAGTTGCACAGGGTCGGGGTCGAGACCCAGGGTCTCGAGCTTGATGACGAGTTTGGAGGGTACTATGGTGTTAATAAATGCTGAGCTGTAGTCGATGAACAGCATTCTCACATAGGTATTCCTCTTGTCCAGATGGGTTAGGGCAGTGTGCAGTGTGGTTGCGATTGTGGTCGTCTGTGGACCGATTGGGGCGGTAAGCAAATTGGATTGGGTCTAGTGTGTCAGGTAGGGTGGAGGTGATATGGTCCTTGACTAGTCTCTCAAAGCACTTCATGATGACGGAAGTGAGTGCTACAGGGCGGTAGTCGTTTAGCTAAGTTACCTTAGCTGTCTTGGGAACAGGAACAATGGTGGCCCTCTTGAAGCATGTGGGAACAGCAGACTGGGATAAGGATTGATTGAATATGTCTGTAAACACACCAGCCAGCTGGTCTGCGCATGCTCTGAGCACGCGGCTGGGGATGCCGTCTGGGCCTGCAGCCTTGCGAGGGTTAACACGTTTAAATGTTTTACTCACAACGGCTGCAGTGAAGGAGAGAGTTCGCAAGTTTTGGTAGCGGGCCATGTCTTCAAAGTGAGCAAAGATGTTGTTTAGTCTGTCTGGGAGCAAGACGTCCTGGTCCGCGATGGGGCTGGTTTTCTTTTTGTAGTCCATGATTGACTGTAGACCCTGCCACATACCTCTTGTGTCGTTTGCAAATCTTATTGAATTTATTCAAATGTCAAGTTACAAGTTTGTGACCATAGTTAAATCTTTCACACATCATGAAATTGCATTACACATTTGCAAATCATACTTGCAACCACGAATCTGAATGTGCGACCACGAAATTCAAAATACAAACTCGCATAGTTCTGTCATCATTATAATCTCATATCTAAGTCTTTTGTCTACCTCCTAAATGCAACTCGCTGAGATTTTGAAATGTAAAAACGTATTTGAGTGCTCAGCTGGACATTCCAAATAGTTTTGATCTGAGTTATTTACATATGCTATGTCATGTAAGGATGGTGGAATTATGTATGTTTTATAGTATGCAATAAAGGTTGTATAATTCACTTGTCCATTTTTCATGAGTGAGAGTCAACCATGTATGGGGAATTACATTATCATGCATATTTAGTTATTTTGTGACTTTGGAATTAGTGTCAATTACCGGTGAAAGCATTGAATTACTGAATCAGATATACTGCGCAGTTGGATGCAATGACAACTAAAGACAAATCACACATTTACAGTCTCTCCCCATTCATTCGTCATTCCACTCTGGTCTGTGTAATATGTAGATCATAATAGAACAGTGCTGAAGTGATTGTCCTAAAGTGATATGTGATATCAGCCATGAATGACACAGTGCAGGAGAGACACCTTTATACTACCCCTCAGGACTGGGCTGTGGGGGAGGGAGGTGATCACCCATTCCCATTGCTTGGAAGGCAGCCACAGTTCATCCTTTATGTAAAGGGGGAGATCAACCTGAACTGTTATAGGCCTATTTCTATTTTGCCCTGTTTATCAAAAGTGTTGGAATAACTTGTCAATAATCAACTGACTGGCTTTCTTGATGTCTATAGTATTCTCTCTGGTATGTAATCTGTTTTCCGTTCAGTTTATGGATGTGTCATTTCAACCTTAAAGGTCCTCAATGATGTCATCATTGCCCTTGATTCTAAGCAATGTTGTGCTGTGCTGCTATTTTTATTGTATTGGCCAAAGCTTTTGATATGGTAGACCATTTCATTCCTGTGGGCCGGCTAAGGAGTATTGGTGTCTCTAAGGGGTCTTTAGACTGGTTTGCTAACTACCTCTCTCAAAGAGTGCAGTGCATAAAGTCAGAACATCTGCTGTCTCAGCCACTGCCTGTCACCAAGGGAGTACCCCAAGGCTCGATCCTAGTCCCCACGCTCTTCTCAATTTACATCAACAACATAGCTCAGGCAGTAGGAGGCTCTCTCATCTATTTATATGCAGATGATACAGTCATACTCAGCTGGCCCCTCCCCGGATATTGTGTTAAACGCTCTACAACAAAGCTTTCTTAGTGTCCAACAAGCTTTCTCTGCCCTTATCCTTGGTCTGAACACCTCCAAAACAAAGGTCATGTGGTTTGGTAAGAAGAATGCCCCTCTCCCTACATGTGTGATTACTACCTCTGAGGGTTTAGAGCTTGAGGTAGACACCTCATACAAGTACTTGGGAGTATGGCTAGACAGTACACTGTCCTTCTATCAGCACATATCAAAGCTGTAGGCTAAAGTTAAATGTAGACTTGTTTCCTCTATCGTAATCGCCCCTCTTTCACCCCAGCTGCCAAACTAACCCTGATTCAGATGACCATCCTACCCATGCTAGATTATGGAGATGTAATTTATAGAAAGGCAGGAAAGGGTGCTCTCGAGTGGCTAGATGTTCTTTACCATTCATCCATCAGATTTGCCACCAATGCTCCTTATAGGCTACCTGGGCAGCAAGTAGCCTAGTGGTTAGAGCGTTGGGCCAGTAACCGAAAGGTTGCAAGATCGAATCCCCGAGCTGACAAGATAAAAATCTGTTGTTCTACCCCTGAACAAGGCAGTTAACCCACTGTTCCTAGGCCGTCATTGTAAATAAGAATTTGTTCTTAACTGACTTGCCTGGTAAAATAAAAATAATCACTGCACTCTATACTCCTCTGTAAACTGGTCATCTCCATATACCTGTCACAAGACCAACTGGTTGATGCTTATTTATAAAAACCCTCTTAGGCCTCACTCCCTCCTGTCTGAGATATCTACTGTAGCCCTCATCCTCCATATACAAAACCCGTTCTGCCAGTCACATTCTGTTAAAGGTCCCCAAGCTCATCTTTTCAGTTCGCTGCAACTAGCGACTGGAACGAGCTGCAACAAACACTCAAACAGTTTTATCTCAATCTCTTCCCTCAAAGACTCAATCATGGACACTTTTACTGACAGTTGTGGCTGCTTTGTGTGATGTATTGTTGTCTCTACCTTCTTGCCCTTTGTGCTGTTGTCTGTGCCCGATAATGTTTGTACCATGTTTTGTGCTGCTACCATGTTGTGTTGCTACCATGTTGTTGTCATGTTGTGTTGCTACCATGTTGTCATGTTGTGTTGCTACCATGCTGTGTTGCTGCTTTGCTTTTTTGTTGTCTTTGGTGTCTCTTTATGTAGTGTTGTGTTGTCTCTCTTGTCATGATGTGTGTTTTTCCCTATATTTTATTTTCATTTTTCATTTTTAATCCCAGCCCCCGTCCCCGCAGGAGGCCTTTTTCCTTTTGATAGGCCGTCATTGTAAATAAGAATTTGTTCTTAACTGACTTGCCTAGTTAAATAAAGGTAAAATAAAATCAATTATCAATATTTAAAGACCTGTTTTTTTTAACACTATCTTGATAACCTGATTCAAACAGGTTGAATCAACATTGTTTCTACGTCATTTCAACCCAAAATGTCAATGTGATGACGTTGAATCAATGTAAAAAACACATTGGAATTGAAAAAAGTAATCAACGTAAGATCTTTTTTTTTTTTTAACTCAATTTTTTACCTACATTCAATGACATGGTGATATTTTTTATTTATTTTTTGTTGAATTCACATTAGTTGACAACTCAACCAAATGTAAATCAAAACTTAGCGTTGAACTGACATCTGTGCCCAGTGCAATGATTGCCCAAACCTTTGTCTACACCAAGCCTTTAACACCAGCGGGCTAGGTTTACTACTAGGCCTAGAGTAGCTAACAGATCTGATACTGACAACGAGTGCTTTTATTATTTGACTATAAGACATGAGGAAAATACAAGCATTGTCCCTTTTCTCACAATGTCAATGTCTGTTCCATCAGATGATGTGTCTTTGAGAACATGACTCCCTTTTCACTATTTTCAGCATCATACAGTGATTGTTGTTTTCTTTACAGATTACATCTTTAATCTTGAAGTAAGATTATAATTAAGTGATAATGTCCAAAAAGCCGGTGTTTGGAGGACATTGGCACGGGTGTTGTTAGGCCCGAGACGAAGTCTAGCAAACTGTGTCAATATATCCTCTAAACATCAGCTTTGAGGGCATTATCACTTTTTGTCAAGGCTCAGGAGAAGACCCAGATGCAAACAGTTTCGAAGTAACAAAAGTTTATTACAAAAACAGGGGGGCAGGCAAACGACAGGTCAAGGGCAGGCAGAGGTCAGTAGTCCAGAGCAGAGTCCGAAAGGTACAGAAGGGTAGGCAGGCAGAGGTCAGTAAACCAGGGTGGTGTAACAAGGTACAGAACGACAGTCAGGCACAGGGTCAAGGCAGGTAGAATGGTCAAAAACCGGGAAAGCTAGAAAACAGGAACTAGAGACAGACAGGAGCACAGGAAAAAACACTGGTAGGCTTGATGAAACAAAATGAACTGGCAACAAACAGAGAACACAGGTATAAGTACACTGGGGATAATGGGGAAGATGGGCGACACCTGGAAGGGGGTGGAGACAGTACAAAGACAGGTGAAACAGATCTGGGTGTGACACTTATACAATGAGTTACCAACATATTCAAATAATAATTGACATATTTTCATAGACTTTATTTTGATGAATTTATTCATACAATTTCATCCTTCCACAAGATATAGTTCCGACACAAATCTAGGGTTGCTACCCAAGCCAGATGGTACTTCGTTCTATGGATCGGTTGCCAGAGATGTGACCCAGTCGCCAAGTCTTTTTGTTCTGTATCTATGGACGCGACTCATTCTAAATGTTCTATTGTCATACTAGCTAGCTAGCCAACCACAGCTAACTCACAGTCAGGTCAAACAGTGCAGCCCGAATAACAACAAAGAGCTGCATTTGCATTTGATTAAGCTGTTTTCTAATGACATGTATTTGGATACATCCATAACAATGCGCAATTTCACCTGGCATAGAAAATGTGCTCTCTAGTCAGGATACTGTTGTTCAAAGGAGCTAGCCAACAACATAGCTAACACAACCACTTCAAACTGAAGCTGGAAAGATTGCAAACTAGCTGCACTTCGTTTAGTTTTACCTGTTTTCTATTGATAGTTATTTGTATACGTCCATAAAAATTATGCTGATTCATGATTTCAACTGGCTGAGAAATGCTGCCTGTCTATGGCATCCCGACACAACACGTTCATTACTATACGACAGCTGGTGCTATGTGTGCTCCCTCTCTGGCCTCTAGGTCACCAGGCTGCTCGTTATGGCGCACACCTGTCACCATTGTTACGCGCACCTGCGCGTCATCAGACTCAACTGGACTCCATCACTTCCCTGATAACCTTTCCTATATATGTCACTCTCTTTGTTTTTTTCCCCAGGCGTTATTGTGTCTGTTTCTTGTCTGTGTGCTGTTAGTGTTTATTGTTTTGTATTATGTTGCGTTTACTTATTAAAACACTCTCTCCCTGAACTTGCTTCCCGACTCGGACCCGAGCGCACATCGTTACAGAATAACGCCTCATTTAAGGGAAGAATCAGGGAGTTAGAATAAGGCTGTATTCTAACAAAATGTGGAAAAAGACACGGTGTCACGTTTGTCGTATTGAGGAGACCAAGGCGCAGCGTGAAATGAATACATTCTTCTTTAAAAAAAAGAAAGAACACTAAACAAACTAACACAAACGTGACGCTATATAGACCGAGTGCTGACATCCTACTACACAGACAATAACCCACAAAATGGAAAATGACAACCTAAATAGGATCCCCAATCAGAGACAACGATAAACCGCTGCCTCTGATTGGGAACCAATTCAGGCCACCATAGACCTACATTACCTAGACATACAAAAACCCATTGAATTACAAAAACCCTAGACAGGATAAAAACACACATACCCACCCTCGTCAGACCCTGACCTGACGAAATAATACATAGAACATAGATAACTAAGGTCAGGGCGTGACACACGGGGTCTGAATACTATATGTAATTATATATTTTTGTATTTCATTGTCAATAAATGTGCAAAAATTTGCTGTAACATAACTAAATGTGGAATAAGTCAAGGGGTATGAATACTTTCTGAAGGCACTGTATATTTTAATTGCTCATAGTTAACTATATACACTTGAAGTTGGACGTTTACATACACCTTAGCCAAATACATTTAAACTCAGTTTTTCACAATTCCTGACATTTAATCCTAGTAAAAATTCCCTGTCTTAGGTCAGTTATGATCACCACTTTATTTTAAGAATATGAAATGTCAGAATAATAGAGAGAATGATTTATTTCAGCTTTTATTTCTTTCATCACATTCCCCAAGGGGGGGGGGGGGTTACATACACTCAATTAGTATTTGGTAGCATTGTCTTTAAATTGTTTAACTTGGGTTAAAGCAAGGAAGAAGCCACTGCTCCAAAACCGCAATAAAAAAAGATGGGGACAAAGATCGTACTTTTTGTCCTCTGGTCTGATGACAGTCAGAAAGTTAAAGCTTGGTTGCAAATGGGTCTTCCAAATGGACAATGACCCCAAGCATACTTCCAAAGTTGTGGCAAAATGGCTTAATTAAGGACAACAAGGTCTAAGTATTGGAGTGGCCATCACAAGCCCTGACCTCAATCCTATAGAAAATGTGTGGGCAGAACTGAAAAAGCGTGTGCGAGCAAGGAAGCCTACAAACATAAATCCGTTATACCAGATCTGTCAGGAGGAATGGACCAAAATTCATCCAACCTATTGTGGGAAGCTTGTGGAAGGCTGCCTGAAATGTTTGACCCAAGTTAAACTTCTGACCCACTGGGAATGTGATGATATAAATAAAATCTGAAATAAATCATTCTCTCCACTATTATTCTGACATTTCACATTCTTAAAATAAAGTGTTGATCCTAACTGACCTAAGACGGGGAATTTTTACTAGGATTAAACGTCAGGTGTTGTGAAACACTGAGTTTAAATGTATTTGGCTAAGGTGTATGTAAACTTCCGACTCCTACTGTAGCTCCACTAATTTCAAATTGATATCCTATTCTTTCTAGGTCAAATGAAAACGTTAAGAGTTAGCTAAATTACTTGAGTTTATTCATCGATTGCCATTTTTACATTCACCCATGTTTTATATCACCAGGTTCATAAATCTGAATCTGAACTCGTTAACCAGTTATTAATGTCACTACACTGTATTTGTCTTATTTTGTCTGGTTATGCAACATTTTGAAATCAGTGCACTCATTATTGTATCTCTAAATGCCAGGGGTTTACGAAAAACATAAAAGAAAAGCACTTTTTTTCTTTTGTAAACATTCTAATGCAGATTTCATTTTACTCCAGGAGTCTCACTCTTGCGATTCAAATGCTAGTTCTTGGAAATCACCATGAGGAAATAATGTTTATTATAGTCACTGGACTAACCACTCAGCTTGTACTATGATACTGCTTCATAAGTTTAGAGGTGATATTTCAGTCTTGTATGTCCAAAGATGGGAGATGGGTTATAATGATCTCAAAACTAGGTAAAGCTTTCTTTATTATATGCAATGTATATGGGTACAACTCTTACACCTCAAATAAGACTTTATTTTCTGATCTTGCTGATAAGCTTACTGAGCTGCAAAACAAGTATACACATGCATGGCTTATAATAGCTGGAGACTTTAATGAAACACCTGATAACTCTTTGGATAGATTTCCACCTAAAATAGGTCAAAGATCTCAGAATAGTGACATCATCACCTCATTTTGCAATAAACTGACAGTGATCGATACATGGCGCTTCTTTAATATGAACTTAAACGAATACTCCTGGTGTAATAGGTCAATGACGGTCAGATCCAGAATTGATCTGTTTCTCATTTCTCTTTTACAGTATGTACATAAAGTAAATCATAAACATGCTCCATTGACTGATCATAAAATTACATTATTGAAGATAGAATGTTCTGAAAAATCCAGTGGTATTCGAGGATACTGGAAACGTAATAATTCACTCCTAAATGATCCAGTCTTTAACAAGAACATAAAGAACTTGATCATAGACTCGTTTAACTTAAATGACTTAGAACCAAAGCATGAAAGTAACTGGGAAATATTTAACTTCAATGTAAGATGTATCGCCATTATACGCAGTGAGGAACTAAAGAAGCAGAAAGGTTTGAAAGAAGATGAGCTTATGAATAAATTGAATGTTCTCTTAGAAAAGGATAACCTTTCAGCAGAGGATGAAACAGAGTTGAATACATCTTGAATAGAACCAGATCAAATGTACATTGATTTAGCTAAAGGAGCCTTTATTACATCTCGAGCAAAATGGGTTGAGGAGGGTGAGAAAAAAAAGAAGCTATTTTTTGAATGGGATTGAATGTGAACATATCAATGGTCATGTTTCAATGGAAAATAATAATAATAATAAGTTGTGGGTCAACAGGGAATACAGGAGAGAACTAAGCACATACCCATGTGGGGCCCCCGTGTTGAGGGTCAGTGTGGCGGAGGTGATGTTGTCTACTCTCCCCACCTGGGTTCGGCCCATCAGGAAGTCCAGGATGCAGTTGCAGAGGGAGGTGTTCAGTATCAGGGTCCAAAGCTTGGTGACGAGTCTGGTGGGGGCTATGGTGTTGAACGCTGAGCTGTGGTCAATGAACAGCATTCTTACATAGCTATTCTTCTTATCTAGGTGGGTGAGGCCAGTGTGGAGTGGAATTGAGATTGTGTTGTCTATGGATCTGTTGGGGTGGTATGCAAATTGGAGTGGGTCTAGGGTGTCTAGGAGGAAGGAATTGATGTGTGCCATAACCAGCCTTTCAAAGCACTTCATGATTACAGATGTGAGTGCTACAGGGCGGTAGTCATTGCGGCAGGTAGCCTTAGAGTTCTTGGAAACAGGAAGGATGGTGGTCATCTTGAGACGTGGGGATTACAGACTGGGTCAGGGAGAGGTTGAAAATGACAATGCATATGCCTGCCAGCTGTTCTGCGCATGCTCTGAGAACAGGCCCTTGAATACCTCTGGCACTGCAGCCTGGTGAGTGTTGACTTGATTAAAAACCTTACTGATGTCTTCACAGCCTAAATATATTAATCTGACTGAAGGAGTTTTTTTTGTTTTTTGTTTTTGTTTGGAATATTATAAGTATATATATATATTATTTTTTTCTTCTTTTTTTTAACGTATATTTTATTCTTCACTTCTCCCTAATATGTTGTTACGGTTGATCCGTTTTCACCCCATCCAGTAGCTGGCGGCTTGCACCTCTAACGTTGTTGCGGACCGCCATAATTCCATAGAAGAAAAAAAAAATATCGGTGACCCGGAAGTAGTAAAATATTATTGCTGGCTTGGCTTCAGAGCAGCGCTAACAACCATGTCGAGCAACGAGGTTTTTCAGACACAATTATGTACTATTATGGATATATTCGTTGAATCAGCAGTAAGGGAGGTGTCGAGACTCCTAGACGAGTGCTTTGTTGCTGTTATGGAAAATGAAGAGAATAGTTTGCTAAAGAGAGAAATGACACGCGTGAATAAAACCAACACGGTGAGTTCGTCAATTAACTGTAATTTATTAAAAGCTTCAGGCAGTAACGATGAGGCAGTGAGTGTGTTTTGAATTTTCAGTAACGGTATCACTAAGTTCAATTTACTCTTCATCTTTCAGAGAAAGTTTGCATCATTCATGGAGGTGTTGAGTAAAACCTCGATAGAGAAAATAGCACTGTTAACGTACGTGGTCGAATCGGAAGTGAGAGTGGTGGAGAAAATCGCTCTAAACAGGCCTCTCCGTCTGGCAGGAGGGAGGACGGAAGAAAAACCACAAAGGAGTGAGTATGTAACGTATTTTGCTAATGGTGGTTATGTCCCTAGTACCATAGAAGGAGCACACAGTGACAGTTGAATCAACATTTCCGTTTCATGTGTAACGGGGGATAGCCCCCTTTCTTCAATTTTCGCCTAAAATTACATACCAAATCTAACTGCCTGTAGCTCAGGCCCTGAAGCAAGGATATGCATATTATTGGTACCATTTGAAAGGAAACACTTTGACGTTTGTGGAAATGTGAATTTAATGTAGGAGAATATGATACAATAGATCTGGTAGAAGAAAATACAATGGGGGAAAAAGTTATTTTTCTACAATCTTTGAAATGCAAGATAAAGGTCCTAGTTCGAGCCATCACTGTGGTTGTAATTCCGATGGTGTCCACATGATGGCAGCAGTGTGTGCAAATAACTTGAATTATAAGCAAACTACATGACATTTAGTCACATGGGTACATTTGGGCAAATCGTGAAGGAGACATTTGCATTCAAATGAACATTTTCTGCAAGAATATCGTCAAATCTGTATACTTGGACGTTGATATAGCTTCTCCAGTATTAGTAGCCATATTATAATTTCAACATTTACAAAACAACCAGTTTACATAACTCTGAATATTATAATTTTTGTCCAAAAGGAAAAGGCATGCTGTCGCAAAAGGTTAGCGCCTACATTTTGCTATATATACAGGGTTTCCGGATGCTCCCATAATGCCCAGCTCTGGTTATTTAGCTAGCTTTGTTTGACCCCGATTGGTGCTTATTTGACAAAGATACAGTCGATCAAATGAAGACCGGCCGCGTCATCGGCGTGCCATGAAGGCGCTCTAACCAAATTTGGTGTCCTATAGGATATACTAGGATATATCCCTAATGATATAGTGAAGTCTGGTTACGTTCTAGGATCTCTGAGGAATGCATTACAAACGTGATTTGACTGGTTGAAACAGATTCCTTTCTTTGCAAGTTGAACGAGTGGAAATACAAAATCGATCGTGCATGCTATATGGACCTTTTTAGGATATGAAAAAGGATTTTATCTAACAAATTGTTATCTCTGGGACCCTTTGGATGATAAATCAGAGCAAGATTTCAGAATGTAAGTATACATTTCACCTTCAGATGTGAGTTTATCAAACCTATTGCAGTGAAAGTGTTTTGTTGTTAGGAGTAGAGGTCGACCGATTATGATTTTTCAGCGCCGATACCAGTTATTGGAGGACCAAAAAAGCCGATACCGATTAATCGGCCTTTTTTCTTTTTTTTTGTAATAATGACAATCACAACAATACTGAATGAACACTTATTTTAACTTAATATAATACATAAATAAAATCAATTTAGCCTCAAGTAAATAATGAAACATGTTCAATTTGGTTTAAATAATGCAAAAACAAAGTGTTGGAGAAGTAAAAGTGCAATATGTGCCATGTAAGAAAGCTAACGTTTCAGTTCCTTGCTCAGAACATGAGAACATATGAAAGCTGGTGGTTCCTTTTAACATGAGTCTTCAATATTCCCAGGTAAGAATTTTTAATAATATAGGAATTAAAGGACTATTTCCCTCTATACCATTTGTATTTCATTAACCTTTGACTATTGGGTGTTCTTATAGGCACTTTAGTATTGCCAGTGTAACAGTATAGCTTCCGTCCCTCTAGTTAGTGCGCGCTAACTAGCTAGCCATTTCACTTCGGTTACACCAGCCTCATCTCGGGAGTTGATAGGCCTGAAGTCATAAACAGCACAATACTTGACGCACAACAAAGAGCTGCTGGCAAAACGCACTGAAGTGCTGTTTGAATGAATGTTTACACGCCTGCTTCTGCCTACCGCCGCTCAGTCAGATGCTTGTATGCTCAGTCAGATTATATGCAACGCAGGACACGCTAGATAATATCTATTAATATCATCAACCATGTGTAGTTAACTAGTGATTATGATAGATTTTTTTTGTTTTTTCTAAGATAAGTTGAATGCTATCTAGCAACTTACCTTGGCTTACTGCATTCGCGTAACAGGCAGTCTCCTTATGGAGGGCAACGAGAGAGAGGCAGGTCGTTATTGCGTTGGACTAGTTAACTGTAAAGTTGCAAAATTGGATCCCCCGAGCTGACCAGGTGAAAATCTGTCGTTATGCCCCTGAACAAGGCAGTTAACCCACCGTTCCTAGGCCGTCATTGAAAATAAGAGTGTGTTCTTAACTGACCTGCCTAGTTAAATAAAGGTATATAAAAATATATTTTTTTTTTAATCGGAAAATCGGCACCCAAAAATACCGATTTCCGATTGTTGTGAACTTGAAATCGGCCCTAATTAAACCGGCCAGTCCAATTAATCGGTCGACCTCTAGTTAGGAGCTCTCCTCAAACAATGGCATGGCATTTTTTCACAGTAATAGCTACTGTAAATTGGACAGTGCAGTTATATTAACAATAATTTAAGCTTTCAGACAAAATAAGACCCTTATCTATACCGACATTTGTTGTTTCTCTAAAATCTGCGATCGTGACCCAAAGCGCTGCTTGATTTACAACTGTCCCATCCGTAAGATTAATATGTGTTAATATGTGCAACATCAATATTATATACAGTGCCTTGCGAAAGTATTCGACCCCCTTGAACTTTGCGACCTTTTGCCACATTTCAGGCTTCAAACATAAAGATATAAAACTGTATTTTTTTGTGAAGAATCAACAACAAGTGGGACAATCATGAAGTGGAACGACATTTATTGGATATTTCAAACTTTTTTAACAAATCAAAAACTAAAAAATTGGGCGTGCAAAATTATTCAGCCCCTTTACTTTCAGTGCAGCAAACTCTCTCCAGAAGTTCAGTGAGGATCTCTGAATGATCCAATGTTGACTTAAATGACTAATGATGATAAATACAATCCACCTGTGTGTAATCAAGTCTCCGTATAAATGCACCTGCACTGTGATAGTCTCAGAGGTCCGTTAAAAGCGCAGAGAGCATCATGAAGAACAAGGAACACACCAGGGAGGTCCGAGATACTGTTGTGAAGAAGTTTAAAGCCGGATTTGGATACAAAAAGATTTCCCAAGCTTTAAACATCCCAAGGAGCACTGTGCAAGCGATACTATTGAAATGGAAGGAGTATCAGACCACTGCAAATCTACCAAGACCTGGCCGTCCCTCTAAACTTTCAGCTCATACAAGGAGAAGACTGATCAGAGATGCAGCCAAGAGGCCCATGATCACTCTGGATGAACTGCAGAGATCTACAGCTGAGGTGGGAGACTCTGTCCATAGGACAACAATCAGTCGTATATTGCACAAATCTGGCCTTTATGGAAGAGTGGCAAGAAGAAAGCCATTTCTTAAAGATATCCATAAAAAGTGTTGTTTAAAGTTTGCCACAAGCCACCTGGGAGACACACCAAACATGTGGAAGAAGGTGCTCTGGTCAGATGAAACCAAAATTGAACTTTTTGGCAACAATGCAAAACGTTATGTTTGGCGTAAAAGCAACACAGCTCATCACCCTGAACACACCATCCCCACTGTCAACCATGGTGGTGGCAGCATCATGGTTTGGGCCTGCTTTTCTTCAGCAGGGACAGGGAAGATGGTTAAAATTGATGGGAAGATGGATGGAGCCAAATACAGGACCATTCTGGAAGAACCTGATGGAGTCTGCAAAAGACCTGAGACTGGGACGGAGATTTGTCTTCCAACAAGACAATGATCCAAAACATAAAGCAAAATCTACAATGGAATGGTTCAAAAATAAACATATCCAGGTGTTAGAATGGCCAAGTCAAAGTCCAGACCTGAATCCAATCGAGAATCTGTGGAAAGAACAGAAAACTGCTGTTCACAAATGCTCTCCATCCAACCTCACTGAGCTCGAGCTGTTTTTGCAAGGAGGAATGGGAAAAAAATTCGGTCTCTCGATGTGCAAAACTGATAAACATACCCCAAGCGACTTACAGCTGTAATCGCAGCAAACGGTGGCGCTATAAAGTATTAACTTAAGGGGGCTGAATAATTTTGCACGCCCAATTTTTCAGTTTTTGATTTGTTAAAAAAGTTTGAAATATCCAATAAATGTCGTTCCACTTCATGATTGTGTTGTTGATTCTTCACAAAAAAATACAGTTTTATATCTTTGTTTGAAGCCTGAAATGTGGCAAAAGGTCGCAAAGTTCAAGGGGGCCGAATACTTTCACAAGGCACTGTAACTGCCCTGGTGGGGTCTTCCCCATTTCCTCATTGTGTCCTGCCCACACCATCCAGAGGATATTCAGTCTTCCCATGTGGCCCTCCTGTGCCCTATGCTCTCCTGAACTGGGCGTATGTCCTTCCGGTTCATTCCATACTTTCGGCCCTTCCACTTCATAGGACCTTGCGCTGATGTGCCCTATGCATGTGCCAAGACCCCATATGGCATCCCTGGTATGAGGGGACAGGAGCACTCTGACAGCTTGACCTTGTTTTATTACAGGCAGATTTTTTGCATGCTAGTCATAGTAATGTTTTGATGAGTTCTGACGTGCACGTTTGTGTGCCTGAACATCCCTAATGACCTTTGGTGTGAGGAGCTTGGGGAGCTGTTGGCAACAGAGAGCGAGAGCGTCTAGACATTAAGCGCTGTACAGAACTGCTGCCGTAGCCCTCTGGGAGTCCTGCACTGCTTCTTCCATTGTAGCACAACAGCTGTATACCAGGATGTCATCAGCTATGACACCTATTCCTGGCAGTCCCTGAAGTGCATCATGCTGCCTTTGAGTGAAACCAGCTGCAGAGAAATATCACCAAAGGCTCTAACCTGGTCCACTGGTATCTACCATTGTGGGTCCAAAATGTGGTGAGGTAACTACTCTCTTCCTCCAAACGTACCTGCTAGTAACCATTTTTTGCATCCATAACTGAAAAGATTTGCGCTTATTCCAGGCATGGCAATATCTATTCAATGGTAGGCATTTAGTACGCTGTCCTACATAAGGCTTTGTTTGGAGCACTTGGATCGAGGCAGACTCTTATTTTGCCAGGCTTTTCCACCACAACCATGTTGCTTATTGACTTAGTAGGTTTGGTGACCTTCGTAATGACACCCTGTTCATCCTTTGAATCAACAGCCTTTATCTTTTCCTTCATTGGAATGCGAATTTGGTGAGGAAGCTGTTGAACTGGTCTAACAGGCTTATCCACCACCAGGTGGAGCCCGCCACTCAGGTCGGAGAGTTTGGTCAAATTCAAACATAATCCTTTACTCAGGTATTACATGTTACAGGTCACGACATCCTAATCAGACACTAATAATGCCCTTGTTTATATATCATAGATAGGTACCCTACTAGCGCCATCTCTGGGTTGGCATTATGCCCATTATCTTAACAATGAGGTAGTCACCTGGAATGCCTTTCAATTAACAGGTGTGCCTTGTTAAGTTAATTTGTGGAATGTATTTCCTACCTAATGCATTTGAGCCAATCTGTTGTGTTGTGACAAGGTAGGGGTGGTATACAGAAGGTAACCCTATTTGATAAAAGACTAAGTCCATATTATGGCAAGAACAGCTCAAATAAGCAGAGAAACGACAGTCCATCATTACTTTAAGACATGAAGGTCAGTCAATATGGAACATTTCAAGAATCTTGAAAGTTTCTTCAAGTGCAATTACAAAAACCATCAAGCGCTATGATGAAACTGGCTCTCATGAGGACCACCACAGGAAAGGAAGACCCCAGAGTTAACTTTGCTGCAGAGGATAAGTTCATTAGTTACCAGCCTCAGAAATTGCAGCCCAAAGAAATGCTTCACAGGGTTCAAGTAACAGACCCATCTTAACATCAACTGGTCAGAGGAGACTGTGTGAATCAGGCCTTCATGGTTGAATTGCCACAGAGAAACTACTACTAAAGGACACCAATAAGAATAAGAGACTTGCTTGGGCCAAGAAACACGAGCAATGGACATTAGACCGGTGGAAGTCTGTCCTTTGATCTGATGAGTCCAAATGTGAGATTTATGGTTCCAACCTCTGTGTCTTTGTGACGCAGAGTAGGTGAACGGATAATCTCTGCATGTGTGGTTCCCACCATGAAGCATGAAGGAGATGGTGTGGGGTGCTTTGCTGGTGAAACCGTCACTTAACAAGCATGACCAGCATCCCATCTGGTTTGGGATTAGTCCCACTATCATTTGTTTTTCAACAGGACAATGATCCAACAAACAGCCAGGCTGTGTAAGGGCTATTTAATCAAGAAGGAGAGTGATGGAGTGGTGCATCAGATGACCTGGCCTCTACAATCATCTGACCTCAACCCAATTGAGATGGTTTGGGATTAATTGGACCACAAAGTGAAGGAAAAGCAGC
This sequence comes from Oncorhynchus kisutch, assembly GCF_002021735.2. NCBI lineage: Eukaryota > Metazoa > Chordata > Actinopteri > Salmoniformes > Salmonidae > Oncorhynchus > Oncorhynchus kisutch. Next base: position 19,354,703 of record NC_034198.2, on the reverse strand, counting down.
CAACAGGTGCTCAGCATATGTGGGAACTCCTTCAAGGCTTTTGGATAAGCATTCCAGATTAAGCTAGTTGAGAGAATGCTAAGAGTGCAAAGCTGTCATCAAGGTAAAAGGTGGCTACTTTGAAGAATCTCAAATATATAAAATATATTTAGATTTGTTTAACAATTTTCTTGGTTACTACATGATTCTTTGTTATTTCATAGTGCTGCTGTCTTCACTATTATTCTACAATGTAGAAAATAGTAAAAATAAAGAAAAACCCTTGAATGAGTAGGTGTTCTAAAACTTTTGACTGTGTCTCTCACACACACACACACACACACACACACACACACACACACACAAGTGTAGTTTCTGCTCTGACATCCACTGTCAACTTACATAGACAGTTGTTTTTCTTTCTAAATCATGTCCAACCAATTGAATTGGCCACAGATAGACTCCAATCATGTTGTCACAACGGAACTGTCCATGTATCTCCGAGATATACTGTATGCCTCATCACAATTCTATCTGGGGAAGGGTATAAAACCATTTCTAGTGTGTTGAAAGTTTCCCAGAGCACAGTGGTTTCAATCATTGGGAAATTGAAAAAATATGCAACTACCCAGGCTCTGCCTACAGCTGGCCATCAGATCAAACTGAGCCAATGGACAAGAAGGACTTTGGTCAGGGAGGTGACCAAGAACCCCAATTACCACTGACAGAACTACAGAGTTCCTTGGGTGAGATGGGAGAACCTTTCAGTCTCTACACCACTTCACCAATCTGGGCATTATGGGAAGGTGACCAGACGGAAGCCACTCCTGAGGATAAAGGCACATGACTGGAGTTTGCAAAAAGGCATGTGAAAGACTCCGAGCATAAGGCAAGCATTTCTGTGGTGTCAGCAGGGACTGGGAGACTGGTAAGGATAGAGGGAACAATGAATGGAGCCAAATACAGGAAAGTCCTTGATTAGAACCTGCTTCACAGTGCAAAAAACCTTAGACTGAGATAAATGTATGTTGCAACAGGACAATGACCCCAAGCATACAGCCAAAGCAATGCTGGAAAGTCCTTGACATACCCAATATGACTCAAATCTGTAATCACCGCAAAGGTGCTTCTACAAAGTATTGACTCCGATGTAAATACTTTTGTAAATTGGATATTTCTGTATTTAATTAGCAAAAAAATCTACAAACATGTTTTCACTTTGTCATTATGTGGTATTGTGTGTAGGTTAGTGAGAAATGCATTTAATCAATTTGGAATTCAGGCTGTAACACAACAAAAGGTGGAATAAGTGAAGGGGTATGAATACTTTCTGAAAGCACTGGTGTATTACAAGCAATATTGGTACCATGATTGTCTTATATAAAATATATGTATATATGCAGTTGAAGTCGGAGGTTTACATACAGTTAGGTTGGAGTCATTAAAACTCGCTTTTCAACCACTCCACAAATTTCTAGTTAACAAACTATAGTTTTGGCAAGTCGTTTAGGACATCTACTTTGTGAATGACACAAGTCATTTTTACAACAATTGTTTACAGACAGATTATTTCACTTATAATTCACTATCACAATTCCAGTGGGTCAGAAGTTTTTACATACACTAAGTTGACTGTGCTTTTAAACAGCTTGGAAAATTTACAGAAAATGATGTCATGGCTTTAGAAGCTTCTGAAAGGCTAATTTACATAATTTGAGTCAATTGGAGGTGTACCCGTGGATGTATTTGAAGGCCTACCGTCAAACTCCGTGCCTCTTTGCTTGACATCTTGAGAAAACGCTCAGTAAGGAGACTCGTTCTTTGGTGGTGTGCAAGTCAATCCCAGAACAGCAGCAAATGACCTTGAGGAAACCGGTACAAAAGTATCCATGTCCACAGTAAATCAAGTCCTATATCGACAACCTGAAAGGCCGCTCGGCAAGGAAGAAGCCACCGCTTCAAAGCCACCATTAAAAAAGGCAGACTACGGTTTGCAACTGCACATGGGGACGAAGATCGTACTTTTTGGAGAAATGTCCTCTGGTCTGATGAAACAGAAATAGACCTGCTTGGCCATAATGACCATCGTTATGTTTGGAGTTAAAAGGGGGATGCTTGCAAGCCAAAGAACATCATCCCAACCGTGAAGCACGGGGGCGGCAGCATCATGTTGTGGGTGTGGTTTGCTGCAGAAGGGACTGGTGCACTTAACAAAATAGATGGCTTCATGAGGAAGGAAAATTATGTGGATATATTGAAGCGACATCTCAAGACATCAGTCAGGAAGCTTGGTCGCAAATGGGTCTTCCAAATGGACAATGACCCCAAGCATACTTCCAAAGTTGTGGCAAAATGGCTTAAGGACAACAAAGTCAAGGTATTGGAGTGGCCATCCCAAAGCCCTGACCTCAACCTATAGAAAATGTGTGGGCAGAACTGAAAAAGCGTGTGCGAGCAAAGAGGCCTACCAACCTGACTCAGTTACACCAGCTCTGTCAAGAGGAATGGGCCACAATTCACCCAACTGGTTCTGGGAAGGTTGTGGAAGGCTACCCAAAACGTTTGACCCAAGTTAAACAATTTAAAGGCAATGCTACCAAATACTAATTGAGTGTATGTTAATTTCTGACCCACGGGGAATGTTATGAAAGAAATAAAAGCTGAAATAATATATTTTTGCTACTATTATTCTGACATTTCACATTATTAAAATAAAGTGGTGATCCTAACTGACTTAAGACAGGGACTTTTTACTAGGATTAAATGTCAGGAATTGTGAAACTGAGTTGAAATGTATTTGTCTAAGGTGTATGTAAACTTCTGACTTCAACTGTATACATGCATACACTACCGTTCAAAAGTTTGGGGTCACTTAGAAATGTCCTTGTTTAAAAACATTTTTTTTAAAGCAAAATAAAATGGTTCCTTTTAAATAATATCAAATTGATCAGAAATACAGTGTGGACATTGTTAATGTTGTAAATGACTTTTGTAGCTGGAAACTACACATTTTTTTTTTTTTATGGAATATCTAGGTAGGCGTACAGAGGCCCATTATCAGCATCCATCACTCCTGTGTTCCATTCCAAGTTTAGAATTTTAAACGGCTAATTGGTCATTAGAAAACCCTTTTGCAATTGTTAGCACAGCTGAAACTGTTGTTCTGATTTAAAGAAGCAATACAACTGGCCTTCTTTAGACTAGTTGAGTATCTGGAGTTTTAGCATTTGAGTTTGATTACATTCTCAAAATGGCCAGAAACAGAGACCCTTCTTATGAAACTCGTCAGTCTATTCTTGTTCTGAGAAATGAAGGCTATTCCATGTGAGAAGTTGCTAACTGAAGATCTTGTACAACGTTGTGTACTACTCCCTTCACAGAACAGCACAAAGTACATTAGTGTCTAGTTTGAGAAACAGACGCCTCACAGGTCCTCAACTGGCAGCTTCATAGTACCTACAAAACACCATTCTCATCGTCAACAGTGAAGAGGCGACTTCAGGATGCTGGCCTCCACGTTGCAATTGCCACCAAGTGGGTTAACCCTACTGGCTGGATGCGTAGGGTGTTTGCATTTCACACCAGCGACCTGGGTTTGCTTCTCTGCCCTGCCGTTCGCTATGCAATTGTTGCTACACAGTGTATTCTGAGTATTGTTAGGTAGCACAGCCGAGATGGTTTAGAGATCTACTATGACTTAGGTGTGCAGTGTTTTTGTGTTGTATTTTGATGTCTTTTTCTTAATTGTATGTATGTACTGGTTTCTTCATGTCCAAAACAAAATTAACAATGGCCATCTCTTTTACAGGTGAGGGATCTGTCTCTGAGTCTAATCATCATGATGATCAACCTGACTTTGTCCCCCTGTCCTCACCTGCATCAGATGAGGATTTGCTCCCTCAGTTTCATCCACAAGACGAGTTTGATCTTGAACCCCAGAGCATGTTTGCAACAGACCAAGACAAACGAGACAGACAGCCCTTCAGCTGTTCTCATTGTGGAAAAGATTTCAAGATGAGATGTTTATTGAATAAACACTTTCGGACCCATTCAAAACCCTATAGCTGCTTGCAGTGTGGGAGATGTTTTAGCTTGAAGAGGCGGCTTGAGGAACACTCCATGACACATTCTGGAGAGACACCCTTCAGTTGTGCCGATTGCGACGCAGTGTTTCGCCAGAAACCTGCTTTGCAGTCACACATGAAGCGACACAAAACAAAGAAAACGGTCACGTGCACAGTTTGTGAAAAAAAGTTTCTAGGGGAAACGGGACTAGAGAGGCACAAGTGTAGTGGTGATGCACCGAAGACATTCAGCTGCTCTCTTTGCCCAAAGACCTTCAAGTGGAGACGCAGACTGGTCGATCACGAAGCTACGCATTCAGGGGAGAGGAAGTATTGCTGTGAAACCTGCGGCAAACTTTTCTTCACCACTTCAACCTTAGCTGTTCATAAGAGGAGTCATATAGAAAAGGATCATAGCTGTACTGTATGTGGCCAACATTTCAGCGATGCACCTGCTCTCAGAAAGCATATGGGGGTCATCCATCCTGGAGAAACGAAAGAGAAATATTTTGTTTGCGACGTGTGTGGCAAATGTTTTGGCCGAAAGTGCCATCTCAAAAGCCATATGACTCTACATGGGGCAGAGAAACCTTTTTCTTGTGATATTTGTGGAAAAAAGTTTAGTCAAGGTGCTAATCTCAGCAGACACAAGAGAACTCATACAGGCCAGAAATTGTATTGCTGTGACGTTTGTGGTAAAAGGTTCACGCAGTCCGGAACCCTGAAGATCCATAAAATAAGGCACACTGGTGAAAGGCCTTACAAGTGTGATGTCTGTGAGAAAGCCTTCTTTGAGCCTTCCTCCCTCCGGAGTCACAAGAGACGTCACCTTACACTTCAGGAAAAGCTGCAGTCTGGCCCAAAGCTGCACTCTGGGACAATTCAGCCATCTGGGCCAAAGCCATATGTCTGCAATCACTGTGGTAAAGCCTTCTATGTGAAAGTTTCTCTGGATCAGCATGTGCGCATTCACACAGGAGAGAAACCGTTCAAGTGTGACATTTGTGGGGAAGGTTTTAGGTATCATCATTCACTTAAAATTCACAAGGTCACTCACACAGGGTTGAAACCATATTACTGTAAAGTTTGCGGGAAAGGGTTTATGTACAATTTCCTTAAAGTTCACATGCGCACTCACACAGGCGAGAAACCATTTGAATGTGATCAATGTGGTAAGAGGTTCAGCCAGAAAGGTCATCTAAAATCTCACGAGCGTGTGCACACTGGTGTCAAAGCATTTGTGTGCAAAGACTGTGGGAATGCCTATGCCTGTAGACACAATCTAAAAGTCCACAAGTGCAAGTACAACTGGAAACCAGCTCCTGGAAACAGTGCAGAGGATTACTGAAGAAACAGGTCTAAGATTAATGGCACAGGGCCTCTGAATAATATGGCAGTGTGAAAATGTTGGTGCTCAAGAACTTACTAAACTAAATGAAATGGCCTCAGTTTTTATGTTGAAAATGTGACCTGCCTTAGGATTCCACCTTAGGAAAAATCTAATATTTTACAATTGTAGTTAGCTTTGGGCTCTTAAGTACATTTTAATAAACCTCTATAGTCAAACTTCTCGACTTGAATGTTTATACTTAATGAGTGTTATTGTTTCCCTTTAATCTCAGTGTCCACAGATCTTCCTTAGAAAAAAATGCACAATATCAGATGATAAAATCACTCAAAGTTATGGGTGAACTGGGAGAACGCAATGGTCCTCTTTTGACGAACTGGTACAGAGCCAGATACAGTGGGGCAAAAAAGTATTTAGTCAGCCACCAATTGTGCAAGTTCTCCCACTTAAAAAGATTAGAGAGGCCTGTAATTTTCATCATAGGTACACTTCAACTATGACAGACAAAATGAGAGAGAACAATCCAGAAAATCACATTGTAGGATTTTTAATACATTTATTTGCAAATTATGGTGGAAAATAAGTATTTGGTCACCTACAAACAAGCAAGATTTCTGGCTCTCACAGACCTGTAACTTCTTCTTTAAGAGGCTCCTCTGTCCTCCACTCGTTACCCCTTTTAATGGCACCTGTTTGAACTTGTTATCAGTATAAAAGACACCTGTCCACAACCTCAAACAGTCACACTCCAAACTCCACTATGGCCAAGACCAAAGAGCTGTCAAAGGACACCAGAAACAAAATTGTAGACCTGCACCAGGCTGGGAAGACTGAATCTGCAATAGGTAAGCAGCTTGGTTCGAAGAAATCAACTGTGGGAGCAATTATTAGGAAATGGAAGACATACTAGACCACTGACAATCTCCCTCGATCTGGGGCTCCTCGCAAGATCTCACCCCGTGGGGTCAAAATGATCACAAGAACGGTGAGCAAAAATCCCAGAACCACGGGGGGACCTAGTGAATGACCTGCAGAGAGCTGGGACCAAAGTAACAGCCTACCATCAGCAAGGGCATTGAAGATGAAACGTGGCTGGGTCTTTCAGCATGGCAATGATCCCAAACACACCGCCCGGGCAATGAAGGAGTGGCTTCGTAAGAAGCATTTCAAGGTCCTGGAGTGGCCTAGCCAGTCTCCAGATCTCAACCCCATAGAAAATCTTTGGAGGCAGTTGAAAGTCCGTGTTGCCCAGCAACAGCCCCAAAACATCACTGCTCTAGAGGAGATTTGCATGGAGGAATGGGCCAAAATACCAGCAACAGTGTGTGAAAACCTTGTGAAGACTTACAGAAAATGTTTGACCTCTGTCATTGCCAACAAAGGGTATATAACAAAGTATTGAGAAACTTTTGTTATTGACCAAATACTTATTTTCCACCATAATTTGCAAATAAATGTATTAAAAATCCTACAATGTGATTTTCTGGATTTTTTTTCTCATTTTGTCTGTCATAGTTGAAGTGTACCTATGATGAAAATTACAGGCCTCTCTCGTCTTTATAAGTGGGAGAACTTGCACAATTGGTGGCTGACTAAATACTTTTTTGCCCCACTGTATAAGGAAACCACATGTATCAGCATTTGGCTTTGGTAACACTTTCTGAACACCCTCTTCCTTTTTGTCAGCTCACAAGATCTGAATTTTTCACTGTTTTAAATACTTATAACCAATTTGGTATGTTTATTGTTCAAACAAATTCCACAAAATAGAGGCCCTTGATAGGACTGCATTAGATGTCTTATGACATGCTCTTAATTTTACTGCCGATGGTGGGAACATTTCTGCTCGCTCGCTTGTTTCCTATCGGACAATAATACAGAGTGGGACTGGAGACATTCGACAGTGGATAAGAGGGCCTCTGTGATTCTGCCAGCAAGACCTAGCTAGAAAAAGAGCCAATTTATGCTTTATCTGAAATTGTGGTCGGAGGCTACGTATGGATGGTGTAACTCAATTGCAGTGACTCTAGAACAGTGGCAAAAAAATAAATACGTGGGATGCATGCCAGCTAAGCCACAACACTAAACAATACAGTAATTGCACTATAACAGTGATAAACGGTGCCCACAAACTGTTAGGACCTACATAAAGCTGTCCCAACAGCAGAGTCCTAACAAAGTCCCAACACCTTACCACTGCTACACCTGGCTATCAGCGGAGCCTTGTCTGGCAGCGAAACAGTTCATTCAGCCTCATTTACTGTCCTTTAAAATGTCATAAACATTGCTGATATGGCTGACTTGCTTAAACAAATGTGGTTTCTATTAACAATTGAGATGTACAAACTGGCAAAAGGGTACGACAAGCGCATAAGATGCCATCTGTAATTTTGATTAAGACGTTAATGGACTTAGTTAATATAACTGTTCAGCACTTTTGAAATGTCAAGCGACAGAATTCAGAACATGGGACATTGAAAGCTCTTACAATATTCGATGATTACGTTTCTCAAAAACAGGTTATAGGCTATGTGTGCATCACCAAGTCAGAACAGTAGGAGAAATTAAGAGGTGAAAATAGACCAAATTATTAGGGTGAGGCACATGGGCTACTAACAGCTTCCTACACGACATACACTTATGTATACTGTAGCTAATAAAGTAATACTATCTCCCTGGCATATTAAATAATTTATGCAGCAGCATACAATACATTTTTGGACTCCCCTTATTGTGCTGTGCTCACTTGAACAGGAAGGTGGTGCGGCAGTCCTTCGTGAAATTTTGTCATCAAAATCTGTCATTCTCTAGTTTATGGTGCTTTCAAGACAGCTGGGAACTCTTGGGGGGGGGGGGGGGGGGGGTGAATCATGATGACGTCTGATCTTCAGGTCGTAGCTCTATAAAGAGGCCAGAGTTCCCGATTTTACAATTCCGAGTTGGATAAAAGTTCAAGACGTATTTTCAGTTCTAGCTCGTTTTTCCCCGAGTTCCCAGTTGTTTTGAACTCACTAAAGTCAGATTTTGCAGTTCAGAGTTAAATTGTTTTGAGGGGCCTCCCGCACGGCGAAGCGGTCTAAGGCACCGCAGTGCTAGATGCGTTACTACAGATCCTGGTTCAATACCGGTTAATTTGAGCGCGGCACAACTCATGCTTCATTGGCCAATGTTGAATGTTTATAATTTTTAACTAGGGGAAGAGACCCTTAATCTTAGATTTGGGACCACACAGCCACTACACAGAATAGCAGGCTAATGATTGCTTTGTAATGCTTGCAGTTAGCCACTGATTCCTTCCAAACCACTCATTGTTGAATTTGTTATTTCCACCTTGTTGTGTAATGTTTGTCCAATGGCCGATGAACACTAAGTTTTATCTATAATTTCTCTTCATATGACAAGGATTAAAAAGGATTTGCCAGTAGATTGTCGACTTGATTCATGATGATGACTGCTAGCTAAGATTTTGAAGGTATGATGTTGACATGATCAAGCCACTGTAATGTGATTTTACGTAATTTTATCCTTTAGCCGCCTTCGATGGGCACTTCTAATGTAACTCTGTGGCAGCACCCAAGGGGCTTGAATTTCTGACCTCTACCCTTAGACTTGGTGGTGACATAGTGTCCCTATGTGCGACAGAACACTGAGCCAATCACAGCGTAACCGCTCCGTATTTTCTGCTGGCTTGTGTCACCACCACAGAAATCACTGAGCTAGGCTGAAACACCTGTGTTTTGGAGCTCCCTTACTCAAGAAAACGAGACCATATTTGTATGCGGCTTTATTAACTCAATTATATATATATTTTTTTACATTGTCTGAAAACTGATATGTGACATGTATATACCAAAATAACATGCAAAACAGGCAAGCCTCTCCCCAAAAATTGATGGGTCGCCACTGGCACGAAGAGGCTAAATTGAGCTCTGTACCGCATCACCGTGCGCCTCGCAAGTTTTGTAACAATGCGCAGGGTTCTGCTTTGAAATTATTGTTTGTTGGGAGGTTCTGTATAAACACAAACTCACTTCCTTCACAACAGCGATCTGCTGCTCACCGAAGCGCAAGAAGTATGACCTCTGCAGAAGTCGGGGCATTGACATCACTGTAAATGCTTCACACCAATGCAGACGTCAGAATGACCATGTAGCTAGCGCCTTGATAAGGCGGTGAACTCGGCATTTTCACCTCAAAATATAAATCCCGTAATGACGATGCGAAACAATTATACAAATGGTCGAAATTGGTAACAATTTATTCGAAATTGTCAGATTTAGAATTTTGTTTAACAATATAAAAAATTGAAAAGCTAATGGCACAAATAATGTTATAGCATTGACAACAGCATTAATATGAATGATTATATAGCTATGGTAACCACAGTAATACAAATAACAAAACATGATTTATAATGCTACCGTTTTAATAGTAATGTTATAATCAACTTTAGAAAATGCATTTAAATCCCATTGTTTTTCAGCCCATTGGTATTGCATGATGTTCAGTACGTTTTTATATTGGACAGACAGCCTATTGCACCGTACATTTTCTGTACGTTGTCGCAGTACATTTTACATATTGGTCATGCATATTGCATCAAACACAATGTCCTATATATTATGTCACAGTAAAAGGTAGGCCTATTGTACTCAGGAGCACTTCTGCATTCCAAACCCAGAATTTACACCCCAAAGGTTGTCATTGCTATTATTGTGGCCCTTTAAAAGTGGGAAAGCAGCTTCTATCCAAATATGTGGATATTAGATGTAGGTTTTATTTACACATGTGTGCATAGGGTATCCCTATAACATGCATTGACTCCTAATGAGTATATCTTTTTGGAGGCGCAAAAAAATATGAGAACACAATAGCTCGAGCTGTAACAAGGATCCATGCGACTGTCATTCCAAAACGTTGGCATTTATGCTACAGACGCTGGGAACCAGGAATCAAGTACAGGGTCAGGATTTAATAATATGTACACGAAACTAAACAAGAACAACGCCTGGACAAGAGAAACAAAAAAACAACGCAGACACGGGAATGAAAAGGAGGAAGTGACAGATCTAGGGGAGGCAATCAATGACGTGATGGAGTCCAAGTGAGTCCGCGGGAGCAGACGTGGCAACAGGTGGCTATGATACAGCCTTAGACGGAGGTGTGGAAGCCTAGGCTATAAATAGGCTTCATCATACATTTTTGTTTGTAACGCCAGCAAGCACACTGTTGTAATTGTTGATTTAAATGTGTAAAAGGCCCAACCTTTCTAATCTTCAATAGGATAATCTAGCTAATTAGACGGGTATGTCAGTCTTTTGGCACTTCATTACACGCCAAACCAGATGTCCATTGAGTCTTAGTATCCATCTCAATAAAGTCGGTCGTTAAGCAAATCAGAATTTGGCACCATTAAGGTGCCAAATTCTGATGGTCATTAAGGCAAGTCAGAAACCTGTTCAAATCTTGTGCAACGTTTTATTTATAATTGGAACAAACCAAAAGTAGCCCAGCGCTAAAAAGTAGAAAGACATTTTTATCTCTATTTGAAACGAAGCAAACATTTACTACCAAACAACACCAATTTATAGAGTAGAAACTTTTTCCACATTTAGATGTGTTACAGTCTGAATTGAAAAGGGATTACATTTGGATTTTTTTTGTCATTAGCCTACACAATGTTTGTTTTTTGAAATCCGTACAAATGACTGAGTAATGAGAAATGAAATGTCTTGAGTCAATAATTATTTAACCCCTTTTGTTATGGCAAGCCTAACGTTCAGCGGTACAAATTTGCTTAACAAGTCAAAGTTACATGGACCAATAATAATGTTTAACAAGATTTTTGAATGATCTCTTCTCTATACCCCACACATACAATTATCTGTAAGGTCCCTCAGTTCAGCAATGCATTTCAAACACAGATTCAACCTCAGAGACCAGAGAGGTTTTCCAATGCCTAGCAAAGAAGGGAACCTATTGGTAGATGGGTTAAAATAAAAGCAGACATTGAATATCACTTTGAGCATGGTGAAGTTATTAATTACACTTTGGATGGTGTTTCAATACACCCAGGCACTACAAAGATACAGGCGTTCTATTCTAATTCAGTTGCTGGAGAGGAAGGGATTTCACCATGAGGCCAATGGTGACTTTCAAACAGTTACATATTTAATGTCTGTGATATAAGAAAAAAAAGTGATATAAGAAAAAAAAGAACTTTTTGTCCTGAATACGAAGTGTTATGTTTGGGGCTAATCCAATACAACTAATTACTGAGTATCAAACTCCATATTTTCAAGCATGGTGGTGGCTGCTTCATGTTATGGGTGTGCTTGTAATCAGATTTTTTCAGGATTAAAAAGAAACGGAATGGAGTTAAGCACGGGAACATCTGTTTCCTGTGTAACATAAATAATAGCACAACACAGTGTAATTTTTGTTGTTGTTGCTACAGTCAGATGATTTATCAAACTGGTTTCTTCTGCATGTGCACAGCAACAACCACAATGACACTGCTGCAGATGAGGGATCTTTTTTTTTGTCAGATTATAAGGAAGAGGATCCTGGCCTTGACCCCCTGTCCTCACTTTCATCAGAAGATGGATGGCTTCCTGAGTTTGATCCCAGCGAGGATCCTGACCTTGACCCTCAGGCCCCATCTGGATCAGACCCAGGTAGGGATGGTGAAGATTTCCAATGTGGGGATGCGGCCAATGAGGGGCCCCTCATCTGTTCCCATTGTGAAAAATGTTTCAAGAAGAAATGTTTGACAAGACATCTTCAGTCCCATACAAAACCCCACAGCTGCTCAGTGTGGGAAATGATTTTATCTGGCCAAACAGCTTGAGGAATGTTCCATTAAAGACCTGGAGAAAGCCTTCAGTTGTGATGCAGTGTTTTGCCATGAATGTACTTTGCAGTCACACATGGAGGCTCACAAAATAGAGGAGACGGTCACATGCACAGTTTATTAAAGAAAGTTTGTAGAGGAAAAAGACTTGAGGCACAAGTGTGTGGTCCAGAGAAGTATTGGCTTATCACGAGGAAACACATTCAGAGGAGAGGAACTATTGCTGTGGAACCTGTAACAAGATGATCTTTACCGCTGTGTCTTTAAAAAAACATGATGACTCGTAAAGGAAAAAAAGGATGTTTCAGTGATGCACCTGCTCTCAGAAAGCATATGGTGGTCACACACCACGGAGAAACTACATTTTAAAAAGTTTGGTCTGCGATGTGTTTGGCAAATGTTTTGTCAAACGGAACCATCTGAATAAACATATGAGGACACACAAGGAAGAGAAACCCTTTTCTTGTGACATTTGTGTCAAAAAGTTTAATTCTTCAGGTAATGTCAAAAGACACCAGATAACTCACACAGGTCACCCAATCCGGAAACCTAAAGAAACATAAAATAAACAAGCATACTGGTGGAAATACTTTTTAAGTGTGAGATTTGTGAGGAAGTTTGTTCAAGTTGTTATACCCCCCAAAAATTATATGGTCACTCACACAGGGAAGAAATCATGTCATTATAGCATCTGTGGCAAAGGTTTCTTTAGCAACCATCTTCTTAAAGTTCACATGCACATTCACACAGGGGAGAAATCATTTGAGTGTAATCAATGTGGGAAGATGTTCAGCCATCGAAGTCATCTAACATATCACGAGCGTGTGCACACTGGTGTCAAAGCATTCATGTGCGACATCTGTGGGAAGGCCTATGCAAATAGACACAATCAGTGCTGCTAAATGGAAGTAATTTAGCACCACCCTGTCAATGTACAATGCATTTTTTTATGGACCTATTTCATGTTGATCCTGGTTGGTCCCTGGACGGGAGACCAGATTCTGCTGGAAATGGTGTAAGAGGGCCAGTAGGAGGCACTCTTTCCTCTGGTCTAAAAAACAATAATATCCCAATGCCCAAGGGTAGTGATTTCGGACATTGCCCTTTGTTAGGGTGCTGTCTTTCGGATCGGAAATTAAACGGGTGTCCTGACTCTGTCATTAAATATCCCATGGCACGTATTGTAGGAGTAGGGGTGTTAACCCTGGTGTCCAGGCTAAATTCCCAATCTGGCCCTCATACCATCATGGTCACCTAATGATCCCCAGCTTCCTTTTGGCCCATTCATCCCCTATCTTCTCCCCTGTAACTATTCCCCAGGTCGTTGCTGTAAATGAGAATGTATTCTCAGTCAATTTAACTGGTAAAATAAGGTAAATGTTTAAAAAATCCAAATATAAACATGTTCCACCCCACATGAAGGGGCAAAATAGGGATAAGAAAATGATCTGCTTTGAATGTTATGACTGTACTCAGACAGTGCAGTGGCTCACTCTATCACAATGCCATTGTGTTACTGTGTCACTGTGAATGTATTGATCCTGCAAATTCTAATCTGAAATGTTCATGTCGTTGGAGTCTTATTGATTTTCTACTCATTATCAATCTATATATCAGCTCAATTTCCAATGTCATCCGGATACTCTTTTCTTTCACTGAGGTTATGAATTTCATTTCTGAAGCGAATGTCTGAGCAAATTACTTTTTCCTCTCAAATTATTTGCTTTGAAATCTAACTGAGATCAATGTTTCCCTGTTCTTGTGTTTTTGTTGACACTCAAATAGCAGAGAAATCGAATGAGAGAATTTGTCATTTTACCCCAGCATAATTGCTTTGGCTTTAAATGCTAATATTCTCTATAAATAAAACATAGACAAATGAGTCTGTGTGCATTTATCCTCGTCTCTTCTCCAAGTCACACTGTATTGAGCTAGCTCTCTTAGCATATTTTATGAGATCTCTGGCAACATATATGAGTGCTGTGGGATTTAAAATGCAACAATATTGACATTGTGCAATTAGAGGGGGTCATTAGGTCTGCTGCTATTTCAGATGGGGAAAACCCACACCTCATCTTCCCTGGAATGCTGCCACACACACACACACAAGTCTAAATGAAAGGGAGATGGGGTGGTAATGGTGAAATGGGAGGAGTAGGTAATTGAACAGATGGGGCACTGGGCAGCCTGGGGATTACAAAGCCTGGCATTGCTGAGCCTGCCTGGCTACTATGGAACAACTATCTGTCTGACTGGAGGATGGATGCCTAGGCTCCAACCAATCCTCATCTAGCTAGGGTTATCAAATCCAAATCAAATGTATTTATATAGCCCTTCGTACATCAGCTGATATCTCAAAGTGCTGTACAGAAACCCAGCCTAAAACCCCAAACAGCAAGCGCATTGCTTGTGTAGAAGCACGGTGGCTAGGAAAAACTCCCTAGAAAGGCCAAAACCTAGGAAGAAACCTAGAGAGGAACCAGGCTATGTGGGGTGGCCAGTCCTCTTCTGGCTGTGCCGGGTGGAGATTATAACAGAACATGGCCAAGATGTTCAAATGTTCATAAATGACCAGCATGGTCGAATAATAATAAGGCAGAACAGTTGAAACTGGAGCAGCAGCACGGTCAGGTGGACTGGGGACAGCAAGGAGTCATCATGTCAGGTAGTCCTGGGGCATGGTCCTAGGGCTCAGGTCCTCTGAGAGAGAGAAAGAAAGAGAGAAGGAGACAATTAGAGAACGCACACTTAGATTCACACAGGACACCGAATAGGACAGGAGAAGTACTCCAGATATAACAAACTGACCCTAGCCCCCCGACACAAACTACTGCAGCATAAATACTGGAGGCTGAGACAGGAGGGGTCAGGAGACACTGTGGCCCCATCCGAGGACACCCCCGGACAGGGCCAAACAGGAAGGATATAACCCCACCCACTTTGCCAAAGCACAGCCCCCACACCACTAGAGGGATATCTTCAACCACCAACTTACAAGGCTGAGTATAGCCCACAAAGATCTCCGCCATGGCACAACCCAAGGGGGGGCGCCAACCCAGACAGGATGACCACATCAGTGAATCAACCCACTCAGGTGACGCACCCTTCCAGGGACGGCATGAGAGAGCCCCAGTAAGCCAGTGACTCAGCCCCTGTAATAGGGTTAGAGGCAGAGAATCCCAGTGGAAAGAGGGGAACCGGCCAGGCAGAGACAGCAAGGGCGGTTCGTTGCTCCAGAGCCTTTCTGTTCACCTTCCCACTCCTGGGCCAGACTACACTCAATCATATGACCCACTGAAGAGATGAGTCTTCAGTAAAGACTTAAAGGTTGAGACCGAGTTTGCGTCTCTGACATGGGTAGGCAGACCGTTCCATAAAAATGGAGCTCTATAGGAGAAAGCCCTGCCTCCAGCTGTTTGCTTAGAAATTCTAGGGACAATTAGGAGGCCTGCGACTTGTGACTGTAGTGTACGTGTAGGTATGTACAGCAGGACCAAATCAGAGAGATAGGTAGGAGCAAGCCCATGTAATGCTTTGTAGGTTAGCAGCAAAACCTTGAAATCAGCCCTTGCTTTAACAGGAAGCCAGTGTAGGGAGGCTAGCACTGGAGTAATATGATCAAATGTTTTGGTTCGGTCAGGATTCTAGCAGCCGTATTTAGCACTAACTGAAGTTTATTTAGTGCTTTATCCGGGTAGCCGGAAAGTAGAGCATTACAGTAGTCTAACCTAGAAGTGACAAAAGCATGGATACATTTTTCTGCATCATTTTTGGACAGAAAGTTTCTGATTTTTGCAATGTTACGTAGATGGAAAAAAGCTGTCCTTGAAATGGTCTTGATATGTTCTTCAAAAGAGAGATCAGGGTCCAGAGTAACGCCGAGGTCCTTCACAGTTTTATTTGAGACGACTGTACAACCATTAAGATTAATTGTCAGATTCAACAGAAGATCTCTTTGTTTCTTGGGACCTAGAACAAGCATCTCTGTTTTGTCCGAGTTTAAAAGTAGAAAGTTTGCAGCCATCCACTTCCTTATGTCTGAAACACATGCTTCTAGCAAGGGCAATTTTGGGGCTTCACCATGTTTCATTGAAATGTACAGCTGTGTGTCATCCGCATAGCAGTGAAAGTTAACATTATGTTTTCGAATAACATCCCCAAGAGGTAAAATATATAGTGAAAACAATAGTGGTCCTAAAACAGAACCTTGAGGAACACCTTAAATTTACAGTTGATTTGTCAGAGGACAAACCATTCACAGAGACAAACTGATATCTTTCCGACAGATAAGATCTAAACCAGGCCAGAACTTGTCCATGTAGACCAATTTGGGTTTCCAATCTCTCCAAAAGAATGTGGTGATCGATGGTATCAAAAGCAGCACTAAGGTCTAGGAGCACGAGGACAGATGCAGAGCCTCGGTCCGATGCCATTAAAATGTCATTTACCATCTTCACAAGTGCCGTCTCAGTGCTATGATGCGGTCTAAAACCAGACTGAAGAATTTTGTATGCATTGTTTGTCTTCAGGAAGGCAGTGAGTTGCTGTGCAACAGCCTTTTCTAAAAAATTTGAGAGGAATGGAAGATTCGATATAGGCCGATAGTTTTTTATATTTTCTGGATCAAGGTTTGGCTTTTTCAAGTGAGGCTTTATTACTGCCACTTTTAGTGAGTTTGGTACACATCCGGTGGATAGAGAGCCGTTTATTATGTTCAACATAGGAGGGCCAAGCACAGGAAGCAGCTCTTTCAGTAGTTTAGTTGGAATAGGGTCCAGTATGCAGCTTGAAGGTTTAGAGGCCATGATTATTTTCATCATTGTGTCAAGAGATATAGTACTAAAACACTAGAGCATCTCTCTTGATCCTAGGTCCTGGCAGAGTTGTGCAGACTCAGGACAACTGAGCTTTGAAGGAATACGCAGATTTAAAGAGGAGTCCGTAATTTGCTTTCTAATAATCATAATCTTTTCCTCAAAGAAGTTCATGAATTTATCACTGCTAAAGTGAAAGTCATCCTCTCTTGGGGAATGCTACTTTTTAGTTAGCTTTGCGACAATATCAAAAGTAAAATTTCGGATTGTTCTTATTTTCCTCAATTAAGTTAGAAAAATAGGATCATCGAGCGAGCAGCAGTAAGGGCTCTTCGGTACTGCATGGTACAGTCTTTCCAAGCTAGTCAGAAGACTTCCAGTTTGGTGTGGCGCCATTTCCGTTCCAATTTCCTGGAAGCTTGCTTCAGAGCCCGGGTATTTATCCCAACCAGACTCTGGTCCTTGTCTGTTTTAGCAACCTGGTCTCATAGACTAGACGTAACATAGTAAATGTAAATCCGGGACACTCAAATTAGAATGATATGTTACATTTGGTATGGCTACTTAAGACAGAAGGTTACTAGTTGGATGGGTGGGTGTATAACATCTAGCAACCCAAAGGATGCGGGTTCGAATCTCATCACAGACAATTTTAGAATTTTTACCAATTAGCTACTGTTGTACTACTTTTAAGCTACTTAGCTAACCGTCACCCTAATCTTAACCCTTTTAGCTAACCCTTCCCCTAACCTTAACCCTTTAATCTAACTCCTAACCCCTAGCATAGCTAATGTTAGCCAGCTTTTCAGCATTGCCACCTCGCTAACGTTAGCCACAACAAATTGGAATTCATAACATATCATAAGTTTAGCAAATTCGTAACACATTGTACCAATTGCAATTCGTAACATATCATACGAAATGGATGTGGACATCCACAAATGAATACATCCCATACGAAATGTAAATATCATACTAAATACTAATACTCTGAGGCAGCTTTTCAGATGGTCTAAATGGTGTTTATGGCATTATGTCTTCTGAAAGGAAATTCCTATTGTAATGTGTAGTGTTTCTTTAGAATCTTGTCTCAGTGATTTGTGCCTGCCAGTGTGTGTGTGTTACACGCAGCTAATGACCTCGTGAGCAGTTATTTTTATGGTGACCTTTCAATGACCCTGCCCTGTTGTCATCCTGCATTATCTGTGCATAATGTGTGTACATTCTTATAATTTGTTGAACCAGAAGGTCATTGTTGCCTTAATAGCAATAAATATTATGAAATACAGACATCACCACGTCAAATGGCTATAGCTACATCAAACCTCAATTGGTCTATAACTCTACAAGGTGTGGAAAGCCTTCCACGGGGATGCAGGCCTATGTGCTTCCCACAGTTGTGTCAAGTAGGCTGGACCATTCTTGATACACACTGGAGAATGTTGAGCATGAAAAACCCAGTACTGTTGCAGTTCTTGACACACTCAAACCTTTACATCTGGCACCTACTACCATACCCCATTCAAAGGCACTTACATCTTTTGTCTTGCCTATTCACCCTCTGAATGGCACGTACACACAATCCATTTCTCAATTGTCTCAAGGCTTAACAATCCTTCTTTAGTCTGTCTCCCCTTCATTTACACTGATGGAAAGTGATATCAATAAGGGGTAATAGCTTTCACCTGGATTCACCTGGTCAGTCTGTCATGGAAAAATCAGGTGCTCGTAATGTTTTGTACACTCAGTGTATAACACCGTATCAATGTGTGGGACGTTCACTGTATTACAAGGAACAACTACTGTAGCAAGTCTATTTCGCTCCAGCAGCTAGCACAATCTGTCCATTCACAATTCACTTGTGGGAACATGGCAGCTCTCAGCACCTGACAACAGAAATAGTTGGCCTCTACTATTCAAGAGATTGTTCGTGAGGAAATGACCTATGCCCCTCTACTTGAAATTAAAATGGGTAAATTAGTCTGTTGCACTGCTCATTTCTGATGAATCACTCGAAAAGCATTCCTGGATATTAAAATATGCGGGTCACAGGACTTGAAACTGATGTGGAAGCAGGCAATCCAACTTCCTTTATGATCAATCTTTTCTATGAACTGTTTGGGCAGGAGAAGTTGGGTCCCATGCCGCTGATGAATATTGTTCACCGCACGGGTCCTTTCCGCAATGGGTCTCCGTGTATGATTGTAAGAATCAACAGTTTTGAAGTCAAATGGAAAAATTGTTGGCCACGCAGTAGTATCAGGGACTCCGACCTATGCTGAGAAGAGGATCAGCATATACCTAGATCGGAGTGCCGAAATGCTGAAACAGAGGGTGACCTACAACGAGGTGAGATCACAGCTATGCAAGCTCAACATGAGATCTGGCAAAATACAACACACATTTTCCACTGCCAAGGAGGCTCAAAACGTCGTATAGAAACATCAAGCACAACACACAAGGGAACGAGCCGACAGATCAAGGTTAACTCCAATTTGACTGGCTCAATATTCAGGTATGCTATCCATGCACAATCACGCAGCCTTGCCTATTATCCTGCCCGCGTGATAAGACACTGATGAGGACACCCCCTCAATTGGATAAAAGGAACACCAGGGCACCCCCCACATTCTGAAATTATATTTTTGCCCCCCCCCCCCCCCCCCCCCAATGTTTCATCCCCTCTTGATTGGGGTGAATGAATAAATTACACCTGTGTGTAACTACCACAGACAGGTCAGCTCTAGCTTCTAATTATCTGTCAGATAGTGATATGAGGTGGCTATTACTATCTAAAAGCAGTTGTTTGCATGGAAATATATTCTAGCCTTTGTTCTGTCATGTTTCAGAAGTAAATTAACCTGGCAAGTTTTCGCAATTTTATGTATCGTCAGAGAGAGAGCTGGCCAAAAGTTGGCTTACATTAACTATTATTTTTGCCACAAACTAGACCTGAATCAAATGATGAAACCATCGGCCAAACGAATGAAGATTGATATTCTGACATTTTTTCAGTGCAATGTGAATTGTATTAGCCAATATGTCAATGTAACCTTATTGATCTGTCAGTTTCCTTTGCAAATTCCCTATTTTTCACACTGACACAGTAATAAACAGCTCTAAAGTTACAGGCTTCACTGTCATGGTGCACAGTGGAGGTCTGTGTAGGACTGATTTCTTCATCCTGCTCCAGTCAGCATCTGCTGGCTTTGTCCAACTCCTACCCGCAAGAACTGGGCCCAAACCCAACCGCAGTCCTGCAATGTTATTATAGGCAGCTCACTTGCCAGCCATGGTCCCAGAAATTTTGCGACCCTATAGGCAATATCAAATGCGCAAAAATAACTAAAATTACCAGAGATTCTCACATGGCCCTTACATTGTATTACAGGGCTATATCAGCCAATATGCTAGATGTAGTTTGAAGAGAGCAGAGTTGGAGACCCGTGTACTTTCTCTTTAACTATTTTTATAGTCTACCTTTTAGGAGTGGGACATTTTTCAGATGGAGAAATATATGAATATTTAGGCAATGTAGTAAACTATAGCATAATCATAGGCCTTTTTAGGAAGTTCATTTCCTTGGAAAGATAACTGCCCAGTGGCTGTTCTGCCCATTTATACATATGCTATAGTCTACTCTGTTCAATTAAGACCACAGTTGTAGCTGATCTCGCAGGCATGGCTACTGAACTGGAAGCAGCAAGAATGAGGACAGCGACACTTGCTACGTTTTGCATAGTCCTATAGGATATAGCCTAACTATAAGGGCACAAGACAAGACCCAGATGTAGACACAGGAGGCAGATTGTTAGAGTCCAAAATGTTTATTAACAATCCAAAAGGGGTAGGCAAGAGAATGTTGTGGACAGGCAAAAGGTCAAAACCAGTTCAGAGTTCCAGAGGTACAGAATGGCAAGCGGTGGGGGGGACAATCACAAGGACAGGTAAAACAGATCAGGGCATGACAGTACCCCCCCCCCTCTAGGGATGCCACCTGGCGTCCTACCTGGGCGCATACCTGGCTGACAGCGGTGAAAATCGGCGATGAAGGCCGGGTTCAGGGTGTCTTTTGCCGGAACCCAGCACCTCTCCTCTGATCCATAACCCTCTCAGTGAACCAGATACTAGAAACCCCTGCCCCATAGTCGAACCCTCAGGAGGCGTCTCACCGTATATGCTGGCTGGCCATCGATGACACAGGGGAGGATGTGCCTAGAAGCAAAATCTTGGACACATGAAAAGTAGGGTGAACACGGAGGGTACGGGGCAACAGCAGACGAAAAGCAGTGGGAATAATGACTAGAAATGTGGAAAGGACCAA
Organism: Oncorhynchus kisutch; assembly: GCF_002021735.2. Lineage (NCBI taxonomy): Eukaryota > Metazoa > Chordata > Actinopteri > Salmoniformes > Salmonidae > Oncorhynchus > Oncorhynchus kisutch. Next base: position 19,333,321 of record NC_034198.2, on the reverse strand, counting down.
TGAAAACAGGGGGGAAAGTTTACGGGATTCTACCTGGAGGGGTAGGTCCCGAGTGGACAGCCATACCCTCTGTCCGACAGCGAGGAGCCAGAGTCCGGTGGCGGTCCGCTTGTCGACGATACCTGGAGGTGGTCTTGAGAAGAGACGCCCAAAGTTTTTTTCCAGGAACGCCGACAGCGGTGGACAAACATCTGGTCTGAAGGTACGTTGACCTCAACTTCCTGCTCTGGGAAGAGAGGGGACTGATTCCCCTTTTGAATGCTCCATGGGGTTAGTCCAGTAGCTGAGCAGGGGAGAGTGTTCCTGGCATATTCCACGCAGATCAGTTGCTGACTCCAGGTGGTGGGGTTACTGGGAACCAGACACCAAGTGACGTCTCCATGTCTTGATTGGCTCGCTCTGACTGGCCATTGGATTAGGGATGAAACCCAGAGGACAGGCTGGCTGGCAACGCAATAAGAGTGCAGAACACCTGCCAGGATTGGGACGAGAACCCCGGTCCAAGACAACGTCAACCGGGAGTGAATGGATACGGAAGACGTGCTGCACCATAAGCTGGGCCGTCTCCTTGGCTGAATTTAACTTGGAGAATCTGTCCACCACCGTCAGGATGGTGGTGTTGCCATCTGACGGAGGAAGCCCAGTGACGAAATATGGGACCAGGGGCGATGAGGGACAGGAAGTGGTTGTAGCAGATCAGACGGAGCTTGCCACTGAGTCTTGCTTTGCGTGCATACCATGCATGTGGCAACGAAGGCCGAGACCTCAGGAACCATGATAGGCCACCAGAAGCGTTGACGGAGGAAAGCTATGATTCGACAAGTACCAGGATGACAGGTAAGCCTGGAGGAGTGAGCCCATTCCAGGACCTGAGACCAGACCACATCAGGCACAAACAGATGGTTAGCCCCCCCCAGGGTCCGACTGGGAATGCTGAGCCTTGCGGACCAGAGCCTCAATTCCCTAAACAAAAGCCGCCAAACAAGAAGCAGGGAGGATAGTCTCAGATTCAGAGGGAGTGGCAGTGGAACTGTATAGACGGGAGAGAGCGTCCGGCTTCACGTTTTTGGACCCTGTGCGGTAGGAGATGGTGAAATTGAACTTAGTAAATAACAGAGCCCACCGGGCCTTGGCTGTGCGGAGATATTCCAGATTTGTGTGGTCGGTCCAGACCAAACCACGGACGTTCAGCTCCCTCCAGCCAGTGTCTCCACTCTTCCAGTGCCATCTTGACCACCAGGAATTCTCGGTTACCCACGTCGTAGCAGAGTTGAGTCGATGGACAGGAAGGCACAGGGATGAAGCTTTTGGTCCTGGGCAGATCGCTGGGACAGGATGGCCCCCACTCCAACATCAGAATCATCAACCTCAACCACAAATTGACGGGACAGGTCCGGGTGGATGAGGATGGGTGCTGCTGTGAATCGATGCTTCAGGTCCACAAAGGCTTGGCTGACAGCTGGAGACCATGTAAACGGTACTTTGGGAGAGGTGAGTGCAGAGAGGGGGGACGCCAGAGTGCTGTAACCCCGAATGAAATGGCGGTAGAAGTTAACAAAACCTAGGAAACGTTGCAACTGCACCCTGGACGTAGGTTGAGGGCAATCCACCACTGCTTTCACCTTTCCAGGATTCATCTGGACATTTCCCTCAGCAATGACATATCCCAGAAAGGTGGTAGTAGAGCGGTGGAACTCACACTTCTCGGCTTTCACGAACAGTTGGTTCTCCAGGAGGCGCTGAAGGACCTGTCTGACATGAAGAACATGTTCTTGTGCAGATCGGGAAAAAAACTAGATGTCGTCAAGGTACTACAACACAAACCGGTTTAGCATGTCCCAAAGCACATCATTGACCAAAGCCTGGAAAACAGCGGGGGTGTTGGTGAGTCCAAATGGCATGACCTGGCACTCATGTCCACTGGCTGTTTTGAATGGACCTTTTTGCCTGTCTATGACCATTCTCTTGCCTACCCCCATTGGATTAATAAACATTGTAAAACTCCAACCATCTGCCTCGTGTCTGCATTTGGGTCTCGCCTTGTGCCTTGATATTATCAACTTTTTAAGCTAAATGTTCTGATCTGTTGCGTCAGCCACATTGTGTATGAAATTATTTTTTTGTACTATGGGGGTATAGTAGATTGATATAGGCTAGTGATTTTGCTGTTCGTTAGGCCGACTCATCTTGTTGGCTGCCGAAAAGTAAATGTGGACAGTTCTTCTAATATCTTCAATATGCACCTCGTAGTTGGATAAGGACGTGCGCAGTTGCGTCCCCAACGTTTCTGTTTTGACTGTCCCCCAACGTTTCTGTTTTGACTGTCCCCCAACGTTTCTGTTTTGACTGTCCCCCAACGTTTCTGTTTTGACTGTCCCCCGATGTTTCTGTTTTGACTGTCCCCCGATGTTTCTGTTTTGACTGTCCCCCGATGTTTCTGTTTTGACTGTCCCCCGATGTTTCTGTTTTGACTGTCCCCTGATGTTTCTGTTTTGACTGTCCCCCGATGTTTCTGTTTTGACTGTCCCCCGATGTTTCTGTTTTGACTGTCCCCCGATGTTTCTGTTTTGACTGTCCCCTGATGTTTCTGTTTTGACTGTCCCCCGATGTTTCTGTTTTGACTGTCCCCCGATGTTTCTGTTTTGACTGTCCCCCGATGTTTCTGTTTTGACTGTCCCCCGATGTTTCTGTTTTGACTGTCCCCCGATGTTTCTGTTTTGACTGTCCCCCAACGTTTCTGTTTTGACTATCCCCCAATGTTTCTGTTTTGACTGTCCCCCGATGTTTCCGATCATTGAAAGACCCGACCCGATGTGATGGAGAGCCATGTGAGTGAGAGGTGCTTCGGAGCACTCCGGGCCAAGGGCACAGTGCAGCACTCAGGGCCAAGGGCACAGTGCAGCACTCAGGGAGAAGGGCACAGTGCAGCACTCAGGGCCAAGGGCACAGCGCAGCACTCAGGGAGAAGGGCACAGCGCAGCACTCAGGGAGAAGGGCACAGCGCAGCACTCAGGGAGAAGGGCACAGCGCAGCACTCAGGGAGAAGGGCACAGCGCAGCACTCAGGGAGAAGGGCACAGCGCAGCACTCAGGGAGAAGGGCACAGTGCAGCACTCCGGGCCAAGGGCACAGCGCAGCAATCCGGGTCAAGGGCACAGCGGCCACTGGCCGCAAAAGGCATGGATTTGTTTTGGGGGCATTATGGCCATACAAAGGGGATACAGCCGGGAACTTCTAGGCATTATCAATTGCTTTTCAAATTGTGAATGAGAGACTGAAGTGTGTACATCCTGCGCAAAAAAAAACAAAGCAGAGCTCATGCCTTTCAGGCAACTTAAAAAAAAAAATCATCATTAGAGTCGCATCATGCAGCCTTACAATGTATTAAAAATCTAAACATATAGTCCAACGTATGTAGAACAACAAAACAAGTTACATTAATAACTCTACATTAAGCAGATAGGAGGACCTATTTCTTTCTTAACTGCTCAACACAGAATAGCCGCATGTGCGCACTCCCTCAAATAGTTTGGAGAATATATCCTTTATTTTATCCAGCTTTGTTCAATTGTATTCTTACTATAAAATAATATATAATAAGGCCACGGAATTCTAAGTAAATCTTGCCTGCTAAATGAACTAGTGTAGCCCACAGCCATTTGACATAGCCAGATCAGGGCCTAACATAAGGACAACTCAGAGTATGCTGTTCTGAAATGGACTACATTTTCGTCATATCATGTTTCTTTAGACTTGTCTAAAATAAATAATGGATTTATTGTGAAGGTGTAGGCTATATTACACAGATTTATTAGACTTTTCTCTGTATCAGTGGCTTTAAGCTATGTGTGGAAACTAGGAGTGCTAAATGTTTTTATGTTAATTAACGATCAGACCGACAGTTATTTGATTGACAATCACCTGCTGACGAAATTCCGTGACCGCCACAGCCCTAGATACAACACTTAATTCTCTCTGTCCAGCAAACACTAGACAAGCTAAATGCTATTTTACGGCAGGCAGTCTGACAAACCTCAAGTTCCTTTCCAAACTGTATCAAGGTTTGGAACATGTCAAACAAAACTGTGAGGAAAAACTTGGGAGCCGCTATTGGTGATGATGAATGGATACAGAGATGTTAGAGTGCCCAGTCATGTTCATATAATCTCAGACATAAATTACTGCAATAAGACTATCCATATGTAGTATATGCCAGTGAAACTGAATATCATGCACTCAGAAATTGTATTATTCTGCTTATTCTGCTGGGTGTAAAAGGGGACATATTTGCATATGTTATGTTCTTGTGAAGGCTGGCTGAAATCTGGCAAAGAGTACAGCATGTTCTTTTATCTCAGCATGTCTACAGATTCTCCCTTCTCCCTGTTTTTGTTTGCTTGGAAATGTTGATACTGGAAACTGTTATCGTAAGAAACTGTGTAACTTAGCATTAATAGCAGCTAAGAAATGCATTGCAATTAATTGGAAGGTTGGTCATCCTCCCAGAATGTATGGAAGAAATGTAAAGTTATGTACAGTATCACTAGATTTGTTTTAAGATGAAGGGTATACTGTGCAACATTCATAAGGTCTGGATGTCTCCTGTGGAATACTGTATGACAAAAGGAGTCTGTATTGAAAACATGTCCACATCAGGGACATTTAGGCCATCCCTAGCTATTCAGTCCTGGCCCTGGGGGTCTGCGGTACTGTTGGTTGTCACTCTGGCCTTGGTCTAACACACCTGAAGACAATAAAGAATGTTTCACTAAGATCCTAAAGCGGAGTGGGGTGTGTTGGGTTGGAGCGCTACAAGCCGTGGAAACCTACGGGCAGGACAGGGTGACCCAGCTATATTATGTGCAAGTAAAAAGAGCTCTACAGTATTATTAGGACTAAGATATTAATTTTATGGAGGGTGTCCTATTTCTGTGTGTTAATGTGTAGGTGTATGTGTGTAGGTGAATGTGTTCCCCTGAAACATAAAAAAAGAAGGGAAGGAAGTTGTGTTGGGAGAGAGTTGAGTTATTGGCTAGACTGGTGGGGGTCGGGAGTGTAGGCGGCTCAGGTTGGCTGGGCGGTCTGGCTGAAAGTTGATAGAGGATGTCTTAAAGACAATCAAAAGTTGGTTTTTCTCTGGTCGCTGGTAGGGGGGGTGGGTGGTCTTGGGGGTGACTGACGAGCAACCGTACTTGCTAGTGGGGGTAGGAAGGGGCGGGACACATCATTTTCTGGATTGGGGACGGGACATGTTGGCTGGGTGGGTGTGGAGGCCCACTTTATTTTTATTTTCATGTTTATACAGAATTTATTATTACTTCATCTATATGTATTTCTTAGTGTTCTTTTTATTTTGAGTGGCAGCCTACGGGTATATAAACTTACAAATTGAAATGGATAATGTATCTGTAACTACCCCAACAAAAAATGACAAAACAAATAAAAAGTTGTTAAAAAATGAAGAAGCTCCTACTGAACTCCTACTGAGGTATGTGTGAAGGTCTGCTCTGGTCTTGCTCTGTTGCAGTTTTTAAGGCTATGTTTTGATTCAGTAGCGCAGGACGCGGTGAGACTGAAAGCACAAAGCACATTTGACAGTTGCCGGCTTGGCCTGTCATAACACATCTACCTCCTGTTCAGCATAGAAGTTGCCCAACGGCACAGATCTAGGATCAGCTTACCCTCACTCAATGATGATATTCTTTTCTAATACAGAAGATCATACAACATTATTGCCTGATGATCTTCTGAATTTCCCAACTCCTTTCTGATGCATTTCAGTCACTTCCTTCAGATTGAAATACTATCAAAAGTACTGTAAACTGAGTGCAATAGCCCCAAATACAAAAGAAAACATTGGCCGTTGATTACTTAACTTTTTTTACATTGTGGGTTCGTACAAATTTTGCCATCAAAATGGAGTCGCGGGCCAAAAAAGACTGGGAACCCTGCTGTACAGGCTCAAAAGAGGTAACTGGCCTTGTGCAGAGTACCAGCCAGGTAGGCAGGAGTTAGGGACTGGAGGTGGGAGAAGCAGACCTGATTGTTAGTGTGGGGTTTTGTGATCTTTCTCCATGTACTGTTAGCGGTTGCCTTTATGCAACAGCTAGCATGTCCTGTGGTGTGTGTGTCTCTGCGTGAGTGTGCCGCTCTCTCTTTATGCAACAGCTAGCATGTCCTGTGGTGTGTGTGTGTCTCTGCGTGAGTGTGCCGCTCTCTCTTTATGCAACAGCTAGCATGTCCTGTGGTGTGTGTGTGTCTCTGCGTGAGTGTGCCGCTCTCTCTTTATGCAACAGCTAGCATGTCCTGTGGTGTGTGTGTGTCTCTGCGTGAGTGTGCCGCTCTCTCTTTATGCAACAGCTAGCATGTCCTGTGGTGTGTGTGTGTCTGCGTGAGTGTGCCGCTCTCTCTTTATGCAACAGCTAGCATGTCCTGTGGTGTGTGTGTGTGTCTCTGCGTGAGTGTGTCGCTCTCTCTTTATGCAACAGCTAGCATGTCCTGTGGTGTGTGTGTGTCTCTGCGTGAGTGTGTCGCTCTCTCTTTATGCAACAGCTAGCATGTCCTGTGGTGTGTGTGTGTCTCTGCGTGAGTGTGCCGCTCTCTCTTTATGCCGCCATTAGCAGATCTCGGACCACCGGTTATGAAAAAAGCATGGGGTAACGGCCATGTTTCCACTGTCAGAAACCCTGGCGTGTGATTGGCCGGTCAGCTCCTGATGATGCTGTAAGCAGGAAGGGTTATTCTGGGCATCTGAATAGAGGGGACGCTATGCTTACACAGGCTGTGTGACCCGTCTGCAACTGTCAGTAGGCAGCACGATGCAGCCTTTGTGTTGTACATGTGTTGATTCCCAGTAAACACACAATGTCATCATTAAGTAATTTGGTTAGTTGGATACAAGAACTTGTTTTTCAATGCTGGCCTTTCACATAAACACAAAAAAAATGAAGAAGTAAGAAAACACATCATATTGTTGCAAATGCTGAGTAAATCAGTCGCTAAGTATCCTAACAGTGTTGAAGACACAATAGGGTCAAGCTCTGCAAACATTCCTTCATCAGCCTTTATCAGTTACTAACATGGAGGCTTCAGAAGAATGACACGTACAATAGCAAACACAGACAGGAAGGATTAAATAGCAATTCTCCTCCCTAGTGTGTCTGTGTGTGTGCGTGTGTCTGTCCATTAGAGGCGAGTGACATATGCCATAGCTCAGTCAGATGCGTGTCAGTCCCACAGGGGATATACTACCTACAGCTGGCCTCCATAGGGGGAAAACAAACACACACACACACACACACACACACATACTCTTCGCTTTTTTAAAAAATCTTAAAGGCCCAGTGCAGTCAAAAACTAGATTTTCGTGCATTTTTTCAGTGCCTTTAAAAAGTATTCCTACCCCTTGACTTATTCCACATTTGTTGTGTTACAGCCTGAATTCAAAATTGGTTAAATATATATTTTTCTCATCTTTTTAGAAAATGTTGCTAAATTATTGAAAATTAAATATATTTAATTTACATAAGTATTCACACCCATAAGTCAATGCATGTTAAAATCATCTTTGGCAGATTACAGATGCACATTATTATTATTTTAATTCTTTAAGCTCTTTAAGTCAAGTTGGTTGTTGATCATTGCTAGACAACCATTTTCAAGCCTTCAATCTGATTTAAGTTAAAACTGTAACTAGGCCACTCAGGAACATTCAATGTTGTCTTGTTAAGCAACTCCAGTGTATATTTGGGCATGTGTTTTAGGTTATTGTCCTGCTGAAAGGTGAATCTGTCTCCCAATGTCTCTTGGAAAGCAGACTGAACCAGGTTTTCCACCATGATTTTGCCTGTGCTTAGCTCTATTCTGTTTCTCCATAGTCCTTGTAGATGACATGTACATATTCTTTATCCCCTTACACTTGTGTCTATAAGGTAGTAGTTTTGGAATTGTTAGCTAGATTACTTGTTGTTTATTACTGCATTGTCGGAACTAGAAGCACAAGCATTTCGCTACACTCGCATTAATATCTGCTAACCATGTGTATGTGACAATTACAATTTGATTTGATTTGATTTGACAAGCATACCCATAACATGATGCAGTCTCTACAATGCTTGAAAATATGAAGATATGTACTCGTGATGTGTTGTGTTGGATTTGCCCCAAACATAACACTTTGTATTCAGGATAAAACGTGAATTGCTTTGCCACATTTTTTTGCAGTATTACATTAGTGCTTTGTTAAATTAAAAGAGATTCTCACGTTGGCCCAATATATTAGGATATTGGTATTACTGGCTTGTATCAGCCAATAAGCTAGACATAGTTTGAAGAGAGCAGAGGTGGAGAGAGAATGGACACTTGCACTTTCTCTTGAGCTATGTTTTATAGCCTACCTTTAAGGAGCGGGACAATTTTCAGACGGAGACAAATATAGGTGATCAATATTTATTTGTAGGCAATGTATTAAACTATAACCTAATCATATTTAGTATCATTTCCATAACTGTCCCATGCTTCTCCGTCCATGTATAGGTTGTAGTGTGGTCCTTTGTACAGTAGCTCAGTTGGTAGAGCATGGCGCTTGTTTCCCGGGACCCCCCCCCCCCCATACATAAAATGTATGCACACATGACTGTAAGTCGCTTTGGATAAAAGCATCAGCTAAATGGCATATATTAGTATAGCCTAGGCCTACTCATTTAATTGAGACGACACACACACTTGATCTTACACGTATGGATACTGAACTTGAAGCAGCAAGAATGATGAGAGCGGACTCTTTCTCTTGAGCTACGTTTTGCATATAGGATATAGCCTAACTTTTAGGAGCGGGACGATTTGCAGGCAGAGACAAATAAATGGCTAATCAGTATTTATTGAAAAGGAAAAGGTGCAACACTCGCTCACCATGGTATGTGTGCATTGTGCCGTTTCATTTTCAATGACGATCACATTTTTGGTTTGCATCTCAACTCACGTTGGTTGAGTGGCCAAGGGGGCGGAAGGTAGCCTAGTGGTTAGAGCGCTGGGCCGGTAACTAAAAGGTTGCTGCCTCGAATCCCCATGCCGACAAGGTTAATACCAGTTGTTCTTCCCCGGAGAAAGGCAGTTAACCCCCGGGTGCCGAAGATGTTTTCTAAGGCAGCCCCCGCACCTCTCTGATTTAGAGGGGTTGGGTTAAATGCGGAAGACACATTTCACAGGTGTACAACTGACTAGGTATCTCCCTACACTTCTTTATTTGTATTTTACGTTTTGTATATGGTATGCATTAATTTGTGGATGTCAGTCAACCATTTCATAAGATATGTTTCTAATTACAATTCGTATGATACATTACGAATTTGCAAAACATGTTATATGTTACGAATTTGAAAAATGTACAATATGTTACGAATTCGCAAAACTTATGATAGCTAGCATGCTAACGTTATCTAGGCTAGGGGTTAAGGTTAGGGTTGTCACATCTGCTCCTGCCCTCTGGTGTTCATCCGGTATCTTCTTGACCTGCAATTACTCCCAGTACTCTGTACACTCTCTCTTTCTCCCTTTCCCTCTCTGTGTGATTGTGTGGTTGGAAACAGGTGTGCTGGAGTCAGAGCAGATCCCTACCAGCTGCAACTCGTTCCATAACCAAGACCTCTACAAATACTCAGTCCTGCCACTTCCACTCTGCCAGATTCTAATCTCTGCTCAGTCAGTTTATGATTCTAGCCATTTATGATTGTTCAAGATCCTGTTACTCTGCTGTGCCTGTTTCCCTGCCTGACACTGTTTGTCCTCTCATTGTAGTTACCGCTCTGTCTCTGTCTCCTGTTCCACATCTCACCACCCAACTACCTTGCTCTGGATTTTACTCACCACCACTACCTTGGATTCCCCTCAGGACCTGTTTACCCTGTTCTACTCAGATAACTCCAACCTCAGTCTCCACATCTGTTTTTTCTGCAACTCATCTGAGCTTCCCTGGATCTGCACTCCATATCTCCCTGTGTAACAACAAATATTTTGGTTCATCCCTGTTTCCTCATCTGAGTCTGCTCTTGGGTTCCCCTGTGTTGCTCCGCGTAACAAGGGTTAAGTTTAGGAGTTAGGTTAACTGTACTAGAACCCTAGAACTGACAAAACAATACAACAAAACCCTGTCTACTGTACAGTACATTAGTACATATCATAATCGGGAAAATTGGCATGTTGACAGGGGAGGAACAGGAGGGTGTCTGCCTTTGTTTAGTGGGGGGTCATTATGAAGAGAAACCTGAAGAGAATGAGGGTCTCCCCTGTAGTGTGGCCTGATGTTGATCACATCCTATTAGGAACACTGTGTGTGTGTGTGTGCTTGCGTATCCTATTAGGGACAATGAGGGGAGGTCCCCGGGGCCTGGCTAAATGAACAGGGTCATCAGTCTCTGATACTTGCTGCTGTCAGGGACTGAGGATGGGAGGGGAGGATATGGGATGGGTGGGTGGAGAGGTAGGGGGGCAGCAATGAAACAGCCCCTCACCACGGATGACCTAGTTGGGCTGGGTGGTGGGTTATTGGCTGTTTGTGTTGGGGCTGTGGGGGTATAGAATGGGATGGGGATAAATGGAAACTGAGGTGTGGAATGAGTGAGGCTGGGTACAGTGTAGGGTACTGGGCTGGGCTGTGGGGGTTGGGAATGGAAATGAATTAACCAAAAATCTATGTTGGAAAAATGTACAAAAAATAAATATCTACAATCCAGAATATTTACAGGGTTTGCTGGAAATTCTATAAAATCTGTGTAAAACTATAAACATTCTCTAAAACGTTTATATATAAAAGCCTATCTTTTAAATACTTTTTGCATATAATGCTATGAGAGACAGATAACACATTTTGAGTCCAATCCCAATCTAAGATTACAGGTCGGGGGGGGGGGGGGGGGGGGGGGGGTGTTAATCTGCTCGATTTGAAATCATGAGACAACAGTATGAGGATATTATAAGCGAAAAGAGACAGACTAAAATAACTTTTAACATTTTAAATCTGAGATGAGTATGTCGTTTTAGTATTCTGTTCTGCTGGTACAACCACTGACACTGAGCTCAAAGAGAGGAAAGGGGAGGAAGGGTGTGTGTGTGTGTGAGAGAGTGTGTCAGAGTATGTGAGAAAGATATCAAAGGTGAATCCAGAGGAGGACACCCAGAGTTTTCCACCCATATCGCCACACTCCCTAATCTAAACTAATCCCATTTAGTGAGTTTCTTGAACAAATGCAGGGAGGATAACAGATGTATCTGGGATAACAGTCTTGTCCTTACATAATCTCCCCCCTCCCAGAGCTCCCTGTAATCCCCTCTCTGAACAGGAGAGTAACATTAAACAATGCTAGCTGATGTGTTAGGAATCCCAGGAAATGAGGGCAGACATTTCAGCAGGTAGTAATCCTTCTCTAACTGAGCGCTTAACAGAGAGCAGTGAGCTCTGAGCCCTGGGCCAGGCACAGACATTAACCTGCTTTCCACAAGGGTGGCATGGGGTCCCACTGACACACAGTAGGGGTGGAGGTTGAGTTGTTACTGGTACGAGTGTGTGTGTATGTATGCACATGCGTGCGTACAGTGAGATAGGGTGTGTGTATGTTGAATAGAAAACGATTCTATTCTATTCTAGTAGTCTACCTAAAGGAGAGTGGTGCTCCTAACCTTAACTGTCCTCAGGAGTAGGACAAACTCCAGTGTAATCCAACCAGAATCTGACACTCTACATGCTCTGATGCTCCAAGGCTCTGGACCTCGTCACAGAAGTGCAGATCAGATAAATTGACTAGTGGAGTTCAGCCCTACTGCAGCCTAGAGATGCAGCCATGATAGCCTGACACATGGCAGCGGGCCAATTAGGGTCAGCCTAGCCAATTAGCCTTCAGTCTGTCTCTGAGAGCTGGAGGAGATGGGCTAAGAGTCATGGATCCACCGGGCTTCTGAGAATGGTCATCTACTTGTAGAGTTGCTGGGAATGCTTTTTAAGGTCTGGGAGAAAGGTATATTTACCTAGGCCTTCATTGTAAATAAGAATTTGTTCTTAACTGACTTCCCTAGTTAAATAAAGGTTAAACAAAACAAGAAATATATACAGTATACTCAGTAAGGATGTAGGAAGGAAGGGAAGTAACGGAGGATGGAAAAAATGAATGATCTAGTGAAGGAGGGATGGAAGGATACAGAGAAGGATGTGAGGAACTAGGATGATGTATTTCCATTAGGGCTAAATGCTAACTCAAGTTAGGGTTCAGCCCATAGTAACGAACGACTTGTGATTATTTGGTGAAATTCATTCATTTATCATCCCAACAAATGAGGAATGACCCTTGGCTTTGTTCAAACAGAAACGTCCCAATTGACCGTTGGACCATGACCTGTATTTCACTACAGCACAATAAGACCATAACAGCGGATCGCAGTATGAATGGGTCAGAGAGGACCACCTCCCTCATTATAAACCCCAACCATAAACAAACAGGATGTGGATGACAGAACCTACAGGATCACCAAGGACACGCTTATGGCTAAAAGTACACACACACACTCCCCCCCACAGTGGTATAAGAAGAGCTTTTCCTTTCCTTAAGTGTCTGGCCTGATCTGCTTTGCATCTCTTATCTCTCCATTTCACACCAGGGTCATCTGGCACACACACACACATACACACACACACACCATGCACACAGTACACACTCTTTGGCACAAACTCTCTATTAAGCCTCTGTGAATCTCAGAGACTAATTAAGGTGAGGTGCAGCTTGCAGCCTCCCCCCCACTGACACTCTGACTGCTCTAGGGTGTGTCTCTCTGGCAGCAATCACTGGATGGAACAGCCTCAGCCTCCTATCGATGGAAATAAATGGGAGACTGCCCCCCCACACACCCCCAGCCTGATCACCGAGAGAAGTTAATAACTGTTCCTGGTTGATGTAAATTACCAGTCCGGTGAGGTCATCAGCTAGAGACCAAAGTTCATTAGCTCTAGGTCCGTATTGCTATAGAGGCTGTGATTAGTTCTCTGGTCTGATTGGTTGGCCTCCAGGCAGGCCTATAGGGCTCTTCTGTGCTGGGTGAGTTATGGCTGTAATTTAGACTTGATTACATACACCATTACTTCAGCTCTTATTAGGCTGTCACTCAGGGGGCTGGGGGGGGGAGAAGGGGGGGGTAAAACTAAATCTAACCGATTGGTGTTTGAAACAGTGACAAGTGGCATCATAGCCTTCTCGTCTTGGGTTGTTCTAGAAATATACTGTATGCCTGGAATAAGTTCATGTTTAAACATTGAGATTGACAACCATTTGGTTATGTTTAGCCTACTGTGCAAAATTTGGAGTGTTCTACCCTAAAGAATTTCCTAATTCCAATCCATAACCACATGACAACATTTCGTAGTTCATCTCGAGTCCCATAAAAATGACATCAGTGTTTCAGGTTAGATCTCATACAAATAGACATACAGTCTTTCTCTTTCTTACTCCGTCATGGAACTCAGAATTCCTGATGGTTCCATGTCTGTTCCATCATGTCTTCATCAGCGTGTGGATGATACTGGCTCCTCTCTCTGTGCTCTGCTCTCTGTATGATCATAAATCACTGTGTCGTACCCCAACCCTGACCTCAGGGTCACGCTTTTATAGATGAACACTTCATAATGAAACAATCTGCTCCACATATGACTGCAGACAAAAGACATCCAACCTGAACCTCCCACCCAGGATGACTGCTCTGATCTGACCTTGGTCTCATATCCATAGAAGCAGGATAAACACATCAACAGGGAAACTGAGCATATCTCAATCAATCTGTGACCATAATCTGCCTATAATCTTTTTGTTTTCAGCGATGGTGTGTCAATCATAAGGGGATATGATGATGTTGATATTGAAATATCTGACTGGCGATTACGGTCTTATTTCAGGGTCAGTTGAGTGTTGCTAAGAGCTTTTCTGGCTTGCTACATGACTGCCTGCATTCCTGTGACATCATCATACATGATCAGAACACACAGCAAATTCTCCAGTGTTAAATCAACAGTGTTACATTTAACACTGGGCCAGTGTCTATATGGGTCCTCACTTTTGAATGTTAAATTAACACTGTGCTGTTACATTTTGTCAGTGCTATTGCATAACACCGAAAGTGTTAATTCCCTAACACCATACATATTATTTTTTAACACTAGGAAGTGTATATAGTTTGCATTTTTTTAACCATTACACCAAGAGGTCCGTATCTCTTGGCATGACATTACAATAATATTTACAAGTCTAGACTTTATTACCACAAAGTGATGTTATTATCTTTTGATTATTCACAAACGAGTCGGCTCTAAGAGCCGGCTCTTGTGGGTGAACGTTGGGAACCGGCTCGCATATCAGAAGACCTGAATCTATTTATAAAAATATGAAAAAATTAAGATATGAATAATCAAAAGATTTAAATGAATTGAATTAACTAATTCAAAGAACGAAAATAGTTATAAAATAATACAGGCCTAAATGCTCAAGCACACACACATTCGTTCTGACTGTCTGCTCAGCCTCGCCTGTTGTTCCTGTCAATCAGACATGCAGTGTCAACCAATGAACCAAAGATGCGTGAGGGAGGGCCGAGCCAACTCACTCACAGTCACACACTTAGCAGCCGAGAGAGAGGAAGGGCAGCTGTGAAAACAACAGCTGGAAAATGAGTCGGAAGCACAGTAGCATTTGGATGCATTTTAATAATGTAGACAATGTTAGAGCACGGTGTAGAATTTGCCAAAACAAAATCTCATATAAAGCCGGTTCTGCGCACAACCTACACTGGCAAATGCGAACTGGGCACCCAACTGTGAAGCCTGCTAGTGATAGTGGTGGAGCCAGCACTTCCACACGTGGAGTCTTCTATGGACCAGTTTATGCCAAAGTCTATCTCTGTAGCAAAACAAGGCCAAATTGATATTGCATTGGCTAACATGATTGCCACCGATTTCCAGCCATTTTCGATCGTGGAGAACAGAGGTTTTATAGCAATAGTCTAAATCCAATGTACACAATTCCAAGCAGGAAAACCCTTTCAAAATCCCTTATTCCACAACTGTACGAGAGCACACAGGCTTCAGTGTGGGAAAGAGTCCAAAAAGCTACTGCAGTTTGCCTTACCACTGACTGCTGGACATCAGGGGTAACCACTTCTTACATGTCGGTTACATGTCACTTCATTGAAGATTTTTCAATGTCTAGCTGCCTTCTGGACTGCTTTGAGTTCAGCGACAGACACACCTTAGAGAACTTGGCAGAGGAACTGTTGAGAGTGGCCAGAGAATGCAAGTAGATGGAAAAGTGGTCTGTTGTGTTAGCGACAATGCAGCTAACATAACCAAAGCCAGGAAAATGTCAAAATGAACCCATCATCCATGTCTTGCCCACACAATCAACCTGTTTGTAAGAGATGCTCTGAAGGTGATGAAGCCCACTCTGTACAAAGTTAAATACTTCCACAGGAGCACAGTGGGTGCTGAAAAACTAAAGTCTACACAATGCCAGATGGGGATACCTGAGCTGAGGTCTAAACAAGACTGCACTACAAGGTGGAATTCAACATTTTATATGTTGGAGCGGTTTCTTGAGTCAAAGGACGCCATCATCTCTACCCTGGCCATTGTCAATGCACCTGTTAATTATCTGACCAAAGAGGAGTGGAAGGTGGTGGAGGGGGTGTGCAGAGTCCTGGAACCCTTTGAGCAGGTCACTGTGGAGATCAGTGGAGAGTACAGTAAATTGTTATTACTACATCATTATTTAATCCAGTATGACAACAAGACTACAGTCCAAATGAGAGTCACCTTGAAAAACTACAAATTCTAGCTAATTTTTCAAAAAACAACCTACACTGGCAAATGCGAACTGGGCACCCAACTGTGAAGCCTGCTAGTGATAGTGGTGGAGCCAGCACTTCCACACGTGGAGTCTTCTATGGACCAGTTTATGCCAAAGTCTATCTCTGTAGCAAAACAAGGCCAAATTGATATTGCATTGGCTAACATGATTGCCACCGATTTCCAGCCATTTTCGATCGTGGAGAACAGAGGTTTTATAGCAATAGTCTAAATCCAATGTACACAATTCCAAGCAGGAAAACCCTTTCAAAATCCCTTATTCCACAACTGTACGAGAGCACACAGGCTTCAGTGTGGGAAAGAGTCCAAAAAGCTACTGCAGTTTGCCTTACCACTGACTGCTGGACATCAGGGGTAACCACTTCTTACATGTCGGTTACATGTCACTTCATTGAAGATTTTTCAATGTCTAGCTGCCTTCTGGACTGCTTTGAGTTCAGCGACAGACACACCTTAGAGAACTTGGCAGAGGAACTGTTGAGAGTGGCCAGAGAATGCAAGTAGATGGAAAAGTGGTCTGTTGTGTTAGCGACAATGCAGCTAACATAACCAAAGCCAGGAAAATGTCAAAATGAACCCATCATCCATGTCTTGCCCACACAATCAACCTGTTTGTAAGAGATGCTCTGAAGGTGATGAAGCCCACTCTGTACAAAGTTAAATACTTCCACAGGAGCACAGTGGGTGCTGAAAAACTAAAGTCTACACAATGCCAGATGGGGATACCTGAGCTGAGGTCTAAACAAGACTGCACTACAAGGTGGAATTCAACATTTTATATGTTGGAGCGGTTTCTTGAGTCAAAGGACGCCATCATCTCTACCCTGGCCATTGTCAATGCACCTGTTAATTATCTGACCAAAGAGGAGTGGAAGGTGGTGGAGGGGGTGTGCAGAGTCCTGGAACCCTTTGAGCAGGTCACTGTGGAGATCAGTGGAGAGTACAGTAAATTGTTATTACTACATCATTATTTAATCCAGTATGACAACAAGACTACAGTCCAAATGAGAGTCACCTTGAAAAACTACAAATTCTAGCTAATTTTTCAAAAAACAAGCCTGAAAGCCTTTCTAAAGACTGTTGACATCTAGTGGAAGCCATAGGAACTGCAATCGGGGAGGATTTCCTTTGAATATCCCATAGACAAGTGTTTGAATGGGTGGTGACCTCAATTTTTTTTTTTCTGGATAGATTCTCCTCGGGTTTTCGCCTGCCATATCAGTTCTGTTATGCTCACAGACATTATTTGAACAGTTTTAAAAACTTCAGAGAGTTTTCTATCCAACACTACCAATTATATGCATATCCAAATTTCTGGGCCTGAGTAACAGGCAGTTTACTTTGGGCACGTCAGTCATAGCTGCTGCTGAGGTTATTCTTTGAAGAGCCTCATCAATCGCTCTGGCATCACTGAAAGCTAACTTCTTAAACCTGGGGTCAAGTGCAGTGGTTTCGGATAGCACGTGATTATATTCCATTCTGTGGAACTTTCTGTCCATTGACTCTGTCGCATGTCCTGTGGTTACATTTGCTTCTCTCGTGGCTGGCTGTGATTCGCTGCAGACCTTTACACAGGATTATCATTTTGATGCTGTCACATAGCGGAAAAGAGAGAACAGTAACTTAATGTGTCCCTGAACAAAGGGGGGGAGTCAAAATCAAAGTAACAGTCAGTATCTGGTGTGGCCACCAGCTGCATTAAGTACTGCAGTGCATCTCCTCCTCATGGACTGCACCAGATTTGCCAGTTCTTGCTGTGAACTGCCCCACACTTCCACCAAGGCACCTGCAAGTTCCCGGACATTTCTGGGGGGAATGGCCCTAGCCCTCCCATCCAACAGGTCCCAGACGTGCTCAATGGGATTGAGATCCGTGCTCTTCGCTGGCCATGCAGAACACTGACATTCCTGTCTTGCAGGAAATCACGCAGAGAACGAGCAGTATGGCTGGTGGCATTGTCATGCTGCAGGGTCATATTAGGCTGAGCCTGCAGGAAGGGTACCACATGAGGGAGGAGGATCTCTACCCTGTAACGCACAGCGTTGAGATTGTCTGCAATGACAACAAGCTCAGTCCGATGATGCTGTGACACACCGCCCCAGACCATGACGGACCCTCCACCTTCAAATCGACCCCGCTCCAGAGTACAGGCCTCGGTGTAATGGTCATTCCTTCGACGATAAATGCGAATCCGACCATCACCCCTGGTGAGACAAAACCGCGACTCATCAGTGAATAGCACTTTTTGCCAGTCCTGTCTGGTCCAGCGACAGTGGGTTTGTGCCCATAGGCGCTGTTGCTGCCGGTGATGTCTGGTGATGATCTGCCTTACCACAGAACTACAAGCCCTCGGTGCAGCCTCGCTCAGAATTTTGCGGACAGTCTGAGCACTGATAGAGGGATTGTGCGTTCCTGTACCTGTCCCGCAGGTGTGATGTTCGGATGTAACGATCCTGTGCAGGTGTTGTTATACGTGGTCTGCCACTGCGAGGACGATCAACTGTTCTTCCTGTCTCCCTATAGCGCTGTCTTAGGCGTCTCACAGTATGGACATTGCAATTTATTGCCCTGGCCACATCTGCAGTCCTCATGCCTCCTTGCAGCATGCCTAAGGCACATTCAGCAGATGAGAAGGAACCCTGGTGTTCTTCAGAGTCAATAGAAAGGCCTCTTTGGTGTCCTAAGTTTTCATAACTGTGACCTTAATTGCCTACCGTCTGTAAACTGTTAGTGTCTTAACGACTGTTCCACAGGTGCATGTTCATTAATTGTTCATGGTTCATTGAACAAGCATGGGAAACAGTGTTTAAACCCTTTACAATGAAGATCTGTGAAGTTATTTGGATTTTTCTGAATTATCTTTGATAGACAGGGTCCTAAAAAAGGTATGGTTCTTTTTTTGCCTAGTTTTATATCATACGGTCTTACTTTGATGGCCAAGTTTCATCCTAACACAGGAGTTAAGAACCTCCTGGTATACAGGCCACAACAGGCCTGCAAGTGACATTATGCTGGCTTTCAAAGTGATGTATTGCCCATCAATATCCATCCAAAGTTGGCATTTGTATTCAACTGCAACCTGCATTCAGAATGGTTGTCAGGGTTAGGAGTACAAAATAAAGAAACTAACTAAACCATTTAAACATGCAACAACCATTTCAGTAACGGGTAAAATAAATCAAACTAACTGATTGGATTAGTTTACAAAAATATATCTTATTAAGCTGTGTAGCATAAGATTAATCAATCAATGTACATGCAGAAACACAGGTATTAAAAACAATCCTCAAAACAATTCTAGCTGCAGTGTAGCATGCTGGGAAATATGATACATTTTGGCATGGTTTTGATGGGAACGTTTAACTCTCCTCGGAGTAAAACTGACACAGTCACACTCAACACTGGTTATTAACACCAACATTGGGGTTCTTCTACACAACTGAGTGTTAATTTTACTCTTGAATCAACACTAGAAATGTTACACAAAAAAAATCTACACTAGGTAACACTGGTGTAACGGTTTTCTTCTGTGGACGAAGGATCGGACCAAAGCGCAGCGTGGTTAGAGTTCAACATGTTTAATAAAGACCATAAACGTGAACACTACAAAATACCAACACAACAAATGTGAAAAACCAAAACAGTCCTATCTGGTGCATAGACACAAAAACAGAAGACAGGAAACAACCACCCACAAAATACCCAAAGAACATGGCTGCCTAAATATGGTTCCCAATCAGGGACAACGATAAACACCTGCCTCTAATTGAGAACCAATCTAGGCAACCATAGACTTACACAAACACCTAGACTAGAAAACACCCCATAAACATACAAAACCCTAGACCAGCCAAACACATAAATCCTCCATGTCACATCCTGACCTAACCAAATTAATAAAGGAAACAAAGATAACTAAGGCCAGGGCATGACAACTGGCTCATTTGCTGTGCAGTCATCAGGAGTGTCTGTCTCTCTATTCCATATTCTGATAGCCCAATTTACTAAGAATAGATTGTATTTAATATTCATAAAGGGGATCAAACATAAAAGGCAGAATAAAAGGTGGAACAATACAGTTTTGAGAAAGGTACAATTTTATATATAGATTGGTTTTGTTTTTCATTCCCTGCTGGGGGGAACAAAAGGAAAAAGCTATCAGTCAGGTCAGTCTGGCCCTCTGTGTCTCCAGAAATGATGAATGTCTGTTGGTTATGGGGACATGATGGAGACTTGTCAATAAAGCCTTAATAAGACAGGAAATGGGATATTGACAGGCTAGGCTCAATTCTGTCACTCTGTCATGATCCAATCAAATCTTATCATAACCCTAAATGATCCAGTTGAGGGATTCCTCAAAAAGACCATGATTGGGGGTATTTTCACGAAATCTATGTCATCCATAGAATAGTACCGGAGGAAGAATTGTTGACATATTTTACATTTGTATCTAGAAGCATAATTGAGAAATAATTTATCAAAGTTGCCTTATTTAGGACATTTTGGCCTTACCCCGGCCTCCTTTAAGACTCCATAATGTTTCATCTGTAGATGCTACAAAGCAAACATTGGTGTCATATGAAGCTTTACTGTTTGCTATTTAATACGAGTAATATAAACATGGAAATCTTTTTTTTTTACATTAATCTATGATATTGAAAAATATAAACATGAATTGTTGAAAATAATATACTCTATGTGCCTATCAAAGTTTCAGAGTGGAATCTCTGCTTGCTTGGTGGCTGGTAGCCTAGCGGTTAGAGGGTTGGGCCAGTAACCAAAAAGTAGCTGGTTTGAGTACCCGAGCTGACAAGGTGAAATAATCTGTCGATGTGCCCTTGAGCAAGGCATTTAACCCTAACATGTTCCAGGGGTGCCACACTACTTTGGATGACAGTGTAAAACAACACATTTCACAGAAACCTATCCGCTATAGCGTATATGACAATAAAACAAAAACAAAATTCTGGCCCATTTCATACAGAGAAATTAGCATAGTAAACAATGTATTGCACGTCCTGCAAATTACCAGCAGAGTGTGAACATAAAAGTAGAAGAAAATTCACAATCAATCTGTTGGCAAGGTTTATTGGACCATAAATCCGAGTTATGCTATGGATTACATTTCGTGAAAACCCCCAAAATCACAGTCTTTTCTGGGTTTCACGAGGAATCACTCAGATATGGAATAAGAAATCAAATCCTCCCCCAAAAAGAACAAGTAGATTTGATCTGTTGATGCATCAATGTTTGCGTCTCTGTGTTGTCATCCTGGCTCAGAAACCTCTTACAGGAATAATACAACTCAAGGGAATGTATTCTGTGCATATCTTTGAATACGGCATATACAAATGTATATTGCAATGGTTATTGGTTGTTATACACTTTTACAGTTCAAGACACGTCTGACCTCTGACCTAATGACTTGGGTCACATCTGCTGTGAGCTGATGACTGGGATAAACCATGTGGAACGTAAAGTGTGTGTGTGTGTGTGTGTGTCAACCTTAACGACTCTCCAATGAGCTCTTAACCATACCTTCAGTCCAGTTGCCTTTATTCTACTACCATAAAACACAACGCCCCTTAGCTCCTCCCTAACCCACTGTAATATCGACACTGTTACAAAGAGCTGCTTCAACAGGATATCAAATAAATCACTTGGCTTCATACTAACGTCCACTGTTATTTCACAATACATTTTTGGGATTATATCTTTGTCTTGTGATTTATGTTGTTTTATTACAATAGCCCCAAGCTCGTGGGACTGAAATAACGTGTCGTTAAACGTGATATGAGAGAGTATTTATGTTCATTTACACCCGTCTCCTCCTGTATCCTATGCTTGTCGATTGATTTTTTTCATTGAACCTTTATTCTTTAAGGTTACTCTCATGAGACTTGGGAGTGTCATGCCTGGACATCAGATAGACAGACCAAAAGAGTATCAGGATCGGGAGGCTTTGGCCGTCCAGTCCCAGTTACTGGACCAATACCAACCAGTAAACCAATTATGTGCTCAGCCACCTCCTGATTTACAGGGACTAACCACCATCAGGGTGTGATCAACTCTGTCAGACATAATGGTTGACCAGCTAACCCTGTTGGAAATTTGCCCTATACGCAATTGGCTAATGCGGTTTTGTGTGTTTTGTGAATACAACATTTAGTTTTCTGCAAATTGAAATAGTAAATTGGCTCTCCAAAGTGACAATGTACTTTATAGGCTAGTATGAAAATATGTTGCACAACTGGCTGTGAAGAAACTGTAGAATAGCCCTACATAAAACACTAAATGCCAACAGATACAATCACTGGAGAAATGTTGATGTACTACATCAAGAAGGGGTCATGCTCTGTCGTATATGCACACCATAACTGCTCTCTCTTCTCTTCTGCGTGCATGCGCATCAAATTCATCTCCGTTTTCCCAATAAAATCCGTTGGGATTAGACCCGCCTTCGGCCATGACCCTCCAATCAAAGACAATTTAATTCGGAGCGCAGCGCACACTTTCCTGAACAAATGAATGATAAGAAAGAATTGGGGGGGGGGGGGGGGGGAGAGAGAGAGAGAGCGAGACCCCATGACACGCAGTCCCTGGAGACCCATGGAGTGAGACAGCGGGTAATCCCAGGGTAAAGGACCACTCCAGCCCTGCGCGGCTGATATTAACAGCTGTAGCCTAAATTCTCCATGCCGGTGGGGTCGAATGAGTGGGTGGATGTCTGGACAGAACACAGGAATTGATCTCTTGATTGGGTGGCTAAACTGCGTTTGGGACTCCGGAGAAACGGGGTCACGTTGAGAATAGCAGCCAACTCAATGGATTTCATACGCGCAGAATGAACCGCCAAAAGGGAAAGATGGGACACGGGCACGCCGGCGACTTTATTGGGGTTTTGTGGAATCGACGCAGCGGCACTATGGAGAATTTATTCTATCTGAGCGGCTCAGAAAGCCTTCGTGTCTTCACAGAGATTAAGTTATGTGAGCTGAGTTTACAGTAGAATGGCCCTCCTCGGATGGGACTCTGAGGGAAGGCGATGGCAACTTTTCACCACAGCAACCCAACGGATAGAGACATCAGGAGAGTCCTCCAAAAACTTATAATCATTCTATCTTTGGGAATCATCTGTGTCTCGCTCTTCTACTTCTTCACGGGATGCTGCGAGTCGGACCTAACGGAAAACTCAGTATCGGACAGACCCGCCAGCGATGACAGAAACCTGACGTTCTATAACTACGTTGTAACGGTACAGGATGAAGATGGATACCCAGGGACCGGGGAGGGGAGCACACTGACGCCCGGTTTGGAGACTGATAACACGGGTAAAGATTGGAAGGCGACCCGGCGGTTACCCCAAGCCCTTATTATAGGAGTGAAGAAGGGTGGCACGAGGGCTTTGCTGGAGTTTCTCAGGCTGCACCCGGACGTCCGCGCGCTGGGCTCTGAGCCGCACTTCTTTGACCGGCATTACGCACGAGGCTTGCACTGGTACAGGTACATATCATGCGTGCACGTGTACATTTCTCCAAAGGGCATTGCTATCCAATGAATGTTGTTTGTTTGAGAAATGCTTTTGACTCAGTGCACTTGCGCCTGTATCAGAAAGCATTGTTCCATTTGATCCGATGAATGGTGGACTTGGTTGGTAATGAATTTTACAGAACAATTTGAATGTGCATCCACTGTGTCGCAGCCTAAAACATAAAAATAGATCTAGGAATAATGCTTGTTTGTTTTTGGAATACCCAAACATACCCATGGCCAGCATATAGTGGATTAGGTGACAGGCAGAGAGAGAGAGACTGCCATCTGGCTATGCCAATCTGTGTGTGTGTGTGTCTGTTTGTGTGTACATGTTTGTTTGTTTATGTGCAGGGGGGTCTGGATGAGTTCTCACAGTGCAATCATCCCTGCAGCTGAGGCCAGATGTTACCTTAGTCAGCTGGGTCTGGTCTCATCCTAGAGGTCCACAGACCCCCCCCCCCCCCCCCCCCACTCACACACACTCTCTCTCTCTCTCTCTTTCTCTCTCTCTCTTATTGACACACACACGCACACACACAAATTATGCCAGGGTGTGCCATGTCTCCACTGTGTGTGTGTTTGTGTGTGTATGTCTCAATGATGTCCCAGAGTGACAAGATTGCCCTCTCCCCAGGACCAGATGGGGCTTCTTGACTGTCATGCCACTTGATATCAGTGTCAGGCCTGTCAGCTTGATCCTGACCCCAGGTCAGTTTACCCTCACAGATAATGATGCGCTCCCAGTCACACCACTTCATTACACAGTGGGGTATATCATCGGGGTACAAGTCAAGTTAGGAAGAGCTCAGTGTATGGTATATGTAGACCAGCTGCGCCCACTGTAGGATGTGGTGCTTGAAAATAAAACTGTCCGTGAAGAGACGTTGCAAGTACAGTAGATAAGAGCATGGTTAGGTGCACAAACAGTTTATATATTTTTTACTTTCAAACATGCATTTAGATTAAAAAAGAAATACATGTTTCCTTTTTGTCTGTACACTCTGCTCTCATCTGCTTCATAAGGACACTTCAGATCTCTATCTCTGACAGGAACCACTCTCAACCAGGCAGGCAGACTGGAGATAGATCATATCTGAAAGAGGACAGGACAGGGCTGGACTGAGATGGAGCAGAGGTTTTATCCTGACACTGTTTCTCAAATCGATGGCTTCACTTCTCTCCCAAGACCTTGGCTTGCCGTGAGCGCTAAAGCTATTAGTCCCGATCAGTTTGTGTGTGTGTATGTGTGTGTGTGTGTGTGTGTATGTGTGTATGTGTGTGTGTGTGTGCAGCCTGGTCTCAGAGGATTTTGTATGATTCTGTACGTAAATATGAGACACTGCATTTAGTATGATATGTTATATTTGGTATGGTTACATAAGACAGATGGCTACTTAGGGGTGGGTGAGTTGGTGTATAACGCGAATGTCTAGCAACCCAAAGGTTGCGAGTTCGACTCTCATCATGGATAACTTTAGAGTTTTAGCTAATTAGCAACTTTTCAACTACTTAGCATGTTAGCTAACCCCAACCTTAACCTTTTTAGATAACCCTTCACCTAACATTAACCTTAAACCTTTTAGTTTATCCTTCACCTAACCGTAAACCCTTTAACCTAACTCCTAAGCCTAACCCTAACCTTAACCCCCTAGCCTGTTAGCGAGCTAGCAAATGTTAGCCACCTAGCAAACATTAGCCACCTAGCTAGACTTCGTAAAATATCACACAGTGTCTTGGAAAAGTATTCTTTCCCCTTGCCGTTTTTCCTATTTTGTTGCATTACAATCTGTAATTTAAATTGATTTTTATTTGGATTTCATGTAATGGACATAAACGAAATAGTCCAAATTGGTGGAGTGAAAAAATAAATAAAAACGTGTTTAAAAAAATAAAAAACAGAAAAGTGGTACATGCATATGTATTCACCCCCTTTGCTACGAAGCCCCTAAATAAGATCTGGTGCAATTAATTACCCTCAGAAGTCACATAATTCATTAAATAAAGTCCACCTGTGTGCAATCTAAGTGTCACAAGATCTCAGTATATATACATACACCTGTTCTGAAAGGCCCCA